>NC_090732.1:127166874-127169374 GCF_036898095.1 Palaemon carinicauda | reverse complement strand
TCCATTCTGAAACAAGATCATTAAAATTTGTATCGTTAGAGGTTTAGATTATCACGAATGAATTTTATATTAAGCATGTTTTAAAATGTCAATCAATCATGATATTGACGCTCCGAAGATATAAGGAGATTTTTTGTGTAAAAAAAAAAAAAAAAAAAAAAAAAAAAAAAAAAAAAAAAAAAAACACTGCTTCTCTTCAGGTCACTCAACTCTAACCTCAAGATCTAGGCCACAATTAAGTTCAAATATATCTGTTACAGCTGAGATTAAAAAATCTGTTAGGATTCAATCTCAGTATCTAATTCACCGACAAAATTAACTGTCCTTGTAATAACAGCAAATTCCATGCTTATATATCCCGATTTGCAGTTATATCCATTCTTACAAATCTGGAATCTCAGAATTACAGAATCATGTTCTTATTAAGGTCTGAAACTACAGATCCTGATTTGCAGTAATACTCATGTCTACAGATCAAAATCCTCAATAAGATGCATTTCTCCAGATCCAGATCTTCAACAAAACGCATTTCTCCAGATCCGGATCCTCAATAAAATGCATTTCTCCAGATCCGGGTCCTCAGTGAAATGCTTTTCTCCAGATCCGGATCCTCAATAAAATGCATTTCTCCCGATCTGGATCCTCAATAAAATGCATTTCTCCAGATCCTCAATAGAATACATTTCTCCAGATCCGGATCCTCAATAAAATGCATTTCTACAGGTCCAGATCCTCAATAAAATGAATTTTTAAAGATCTGGATCCTTGATAAAACGCACTTCTACAGATCTGGATTCTCAATAAAATGCATTTTTATAGATCTGGATCCTCGATAAAATCCATTTCTACAGATCCGGATCCTCAATAAATTGTATTTTTACAGATCAGGATCTCCGATCCTCGATGAAATACATTTTCACACATCTGAATCCTTGATAAAATGCCTTTCTCCAGATCCGCATCCTCAATAAAATGTATTTCAGCAGATCCTGATCCTCGATAAAATGCATTTTATCAGATCCTGATCTTCGATAAAATGCATTTCAGCAGATCCTGGTCCTTGATAAAATGCATTTCTAGATCTAGATCCTCTATAAAATGTATCTTTACAGATCAGGATCCTCTATAAAAGGTATTTATACAGATCCAGATCCTCGATAAAATATATTTTTACAGATCTGAATCCTCGATAAAATGCATTTCTGCAGATCTAGATCCTCTATAAAATGTATCTTTACAGATCTGAATCCTGGATAAAATGCATTTCTGCAGATCTAGATCCTCTAAAAATGTATCTTTACAGATCTGAATCCTGGATAAAATGCATTTCTGCAGATCCGGATCCTCAATAAAATGTATTTTTACAGATCCGGATCTTCGATCCTCAATAAATTCCATATTAACAGATCTGGATCCTCGATAAAATGCATTTTTACAAATCTGGATCTTCGATGTAATGCATTTCTCCAGATCTGGATCCTCAATGAAACGTATTTTGGCAGATCCGGATCCTCGATAAAATGCATTTCTACAGATCCGGTTCTTCAATAAAATGTATTTCTCCAGATCCAGATGCTTGATATGCATTTCGACAGTTCCGGATCCTTGATAAAATGCTTTTCTACAGATCTGGATCCTCGATAAAAAACATTTCTAAAGATCCGTAGCCTCAATAAAATGCATTTATACAGACCCGGATCCTCAATAAAATGCATTCATACAGATCTGAATCCTCGATAAAATATATTTCTACGGATCCAGAGTCTTGATAAAATACAGACATTTCTACAGACCGGATCCTCGATAAAATTCATGCCTGCAGATCATGATCTCTGCTATAAATCAATTCATGTCTACCGATCCCGATCATCAGCACAGTTCACGCTTTGCTGATCTGGATTCTCAGCAAAATCCACGTCTGCAGATTCTGCCACCCAGTAAATTCTAAGTGTCCTGATCCAGATCTAAAACGCATATGCAAATGTAAATTCTCGGTGAAAATTACGTCTATATATTCGGATTTTTGTACAGTTCGACACAGGAGTTCCTCGTACACCTAGCTCTGAAGAGCACCCTATCACACCCGTACTGAGCGGAGAGTTCCTGTCTGTAGCCCCACCCACCACTTCTGCCATTGCTCCCCTACATTATCTATTTGGTTACTCGTCGCTCAGTAAGGATGTGACAGGGTGCATTTACTCAGAGCGTGCTGTACTAGGAATTTCTGTGTCCAACTGTACAATCCATTTGCTTGAAATCTGGGTTCTCAGTAAAACATCATGTCAACATATACTGATTCTCATAAAAAACGGTGAGTACAGATCTGGATTTCCCGTTTATTCCATATTTATAGATCCAGATTCTCATCAAAAGCCGATTTCATATAAAATATATGTCAACAGTTTTTATAACATCAGCAAGAATCGTGTTGATAGATCTGGTTCATCACAACAAACTAACTGATAATTCATGACCCACACTTTGTCCAACCTGAACAATA
>NC_090732.1:127156874-127159374 GCF_036898095.1 Palaemon carinicauda | reverse complement strand
TAGAGAATTTAGAATGCGATGATTTTAAATAAACTTGTCGACATAATTGGAAGGTCATTACTTCCTGTACAATACTACTCTTTGGATTGCATGAATTCCTCAATTGCTACGCTCAGGAATTCTATCCCTGCTTCCGTTATTCACGACTTTCTCTCTTCATTTTCGAGTCACATCTTCTTAATATTTCCCTTTCTATACCAATTTTCACCGGGGCTGGGAAATGAAAAGTACGGAAACTGCTAGATCAAATAAATGATGTCACCCAACAGACTTACAAACGTAGAGTTGGCAATCTTTATCACTTTTAGAAATAATTATCATAAGTCCGCAGAGGACATTACTACACTCACGCTGACCTAAGCCCGGGGTAGAAGATGTGGTCTGAACATAAAATGATCTCTCAACATATATCGCATCTGATGACGGTGGCAACGGATTATAATGAGAAGCGATAGCCAATGGCGTGAAAAGGTTGTATCAATCAGGTATCATGACCTCATGACCTAAACACCATCGAGGACTCAATACGTGAGAGGTGCGTAGCGAGGTTAATTATACGAATCGAAAGTGGGCTGAGTTTTAGGGGAGCGGTTATGGTACGGCGCTCCCAAAAGGTTTTCCTAGGACAGAATGGGTCATATTTTAAGCGAGAGAGAGAGAGAGAGAGAGAGAGGAGAGAGAGAGAGAGAGAGAGAGAGGAGAGAGAGAGAGAGAGAGAGAGAGAGAGAGAGAGAGAGAGGGTGTGCTCGTCAGTAGCCCCTATAAGTTTCTAAATTTAGTGACTCAACGTTGACTCTCTCTCTCTTTCTCTGTCCCTTACGTCATCCTCTCACTCTCTCTCTCCATCTATGCATACAGAAGAGCATTGGTTATAGCATTTCCTATTACGCCTACACAATATACTTTCACAAAGGCAAACTTTCAAGGCGTAAAGAGAAGTGAACAACGTAGAAAGTAAATGTGAGAAATTACATAATGAAAGAAAATGTTTATTTATAAATACAAAAACATATGCACGGTAACATATATACACAATATATACATTTAGAAGAATTGAGAACAAAGCCCTCAGAAGGATATTGGGAGTTGAATGGCAGGACAGGATTAGAAATGAAACTATAAGAGAGATTACTCGAGTGCCATATGTGGATGAGATCATGATGAGGGGTAGATGGAGATGGTTTTTGCACGCTCTTCGCACTCCCCAAGAGAGATTAGTCCACCAAATTCTCAACTGGGTTCCACAGAGCACTAGAAGAGTTGGAAAATCCAGGCATACATGGCTAAGGAATTTGAAGCGTGAAGTAAATGATGATGAAAAAGTATTAAATTGAAAGCTAATTGTATATAGAGACCACTGGCGAAATCTAACCGAGGCCCTTTGCGTCAATAGGGGTAGAAGGAGATGATATATATATATATATATATATATATATATATATATATATATATATATAATATATATATATATAT
Organism: Palaemon carinicauda; assembly: GCF_036898095.1. Classification (NCBI taxonomy): domain Eukaryota; kingdom Metazoa; phylum Arthropoda; class Malacostraca; order Decapoda; family Palaemonidae; genus Palaemon; species Palaemon carinicauda. Next base: position 127,157,901 of record NC_090732.1, on the reverse strand, counting down.
AAAGATATTTAAACTCCAAGCATCCTAAAAATACGTGGATGGTCAATTTTCTTTCTATTACCAAAGATGAAAAGTTAAATTCAGTAATCTGATTGAGCCATTGATGGAACCTCTATTATATTATTCTATATTTGAAAATAAAAGATCCCAGATAAATATATTAACAATGCGACTAAAACAAGAAACATTGAAAAACATACTTACCTCTCTGGCTGCATGACATTGGGAACGAAATTCACTTGCCTAGAACTCTAAGGAAGATGTGTTTCAGGTTTGGTAAGTCATATACTGCATGGTAATCATACATTCTTTTATCTGGCACCAGCCTGGGTAAAGATAATCTAAAATCAGATCCAGAAGGAAAACTAGTAAATGGGTTAAGTGTTGAATATGTTCTTTTAATTCATAAGATTTTTATTTATAACCCAAAAGGCCTTATTTTCCATACCATGGTTTATTTGACGGCTAATACACAAAGCTTATAGCAATTGCTCTGAATTCCATTTTACTTGAAAATTGTTTTACTAAATCTTCCCTCATTGACCAAAACTATCTATACACAAATTCACATATACAAACAAACATACACGCACACACACATATATAAATAAATAAATAAATAAATATATATATATATATATATATATATATATATATATATATATATATATATAATATATATATATATATATATATATATATACATATATATCATCATCTCCTTCAAAGGGCCTCGGTTAGATTTCGCCAGTCGACTCTGTCTTGAGCTTTTAATTCAATACTTCTTTCATCATCTACTTCGCGCTTTATAGTCCTAAGCCATGTAGGCCTGGGTCTTAATATATATATATATATATATATATATATATATATATATATATTATATATATATATATATATATATATATATATATATATATATATAGTGGTGAGTGTGTGCGTATGTATGAGCGCATCACCATACGCTCATTTCCACTGAAGGGATTGACCACAATCTAGAGAAACATTAAACCTTCATTATTTTTCA
>NC_090732.1:127100099-127156374 GCF_036898095.1 Palaemon carinicauda | reverse complement strand
TTATGGAAAAAAAATTTAATGTCTACTGTTTGCTTTTTGAAACCTTCCTTTATTATTTATTATTATTATTATTATTATTTTTTACTAAGCTACAAGCCTAGTTGGAAAAGCAGGGTCCTATAAGCCCAAGGGCTCCAACAGGGAATATAGCCCAGTGAGGAAAAGAAATAAGGAAATATATAGTTGGAAAAGCAGGATCCTACAAACCCAAGGGCTCCAACAGGGAATATAGCCCAGTGAGGAAAAGAAATAAGGAAATTAATAGTTGGAAAAGCAGGATCCTATAAGCCCAAGGGCTCCAACGGGGAATATAGCCCAGTGAGGAAAAGAAATAAGGAAATTAATATACTAGAGAAGTAATTAATAATAAGCTACTAATAACACTTAAGAAGCAATTGTGAATGGACAAACTAAGAACCCTCGAAAGGAAATTGACAAAACCACAACGGAACAATATTTTAACAATTGAAATGGGTGAGGGCTATGCATTAACTCTTTTACCCCCAAAAGGACGTACTGGTACTTTTCACAAAAGCCATCCCTTTACCCCCATGGACATACTGGTACGTCCTTGCAAAAAAATGCTATAAATTTTTTTTTTTTTCATATTTTTGATAATTTTTTCAGAAACTTCAGGCATTTTCCAAGAGAATGAGACCAACCTGACCTCTCTCTGACAAAAATTAAGGCTGTTAGAGCAATTTAAAAAAAATATACTGCAAAATGTGCTGGGAAAAAAATAACACCCTGGGGGTTAAGGGTTGGAAATTTCCAAATAGCCTGCGGGGTAAAAGGGATAATTGGGTTAGCCACCTTTGTCTTTGAATTGTCGTTCGCCTTGGCTGAGTGTCTTTAACCAAATGAGTTCTTTCAAGTTGTTTGACCTCAGAATTATTTTTTCATCACCAGGGCGGAAATGTTCAACCACTAGTTAATGGTTCCGGTGCTTTCTGTCTCTGATCGTTGAAATTATCCTTTGCGATGATAAACCAACAAGGAGACTTGCAATATTTGCCAATGAATGTCTTCTATACAATAGAGATATTGCTACACTAAGTAACACTCTTGAGGTGGGAAAGTCTTCCTAAAGACTAAGAGTACACCATAGAATTGATAAATCCAATTCTAGGTAAGAAAAGACGTGAACAATGTTAACCCTTTTACCCCCAGGCTATTTGGAAATTTCCAACCCTTAACCCCCAGGGGTTAATTTTGTTTTCAAGCACATTTTGCAGTATATTTTTTGTTAATTGCTCTAACAGCCTTAATTTTCGTCATAGAGAGGTCAGGTTGGTCTCATTCTCTTGGAAAATGCCTGAAGTTTCTCAAAAAATTATCAAAAATATGGAAAATAAAATTTAAATAGCAGTTGTTCCAACACGAATACTTACCTCGAACTACTTTCTTAGGAGTTACCTGTAATCTCCTCTCTACCGACCAGAGTTTTGTGTAGGATACCCTAAAACCCGTTTTCTATGGAGGGCTATCTCGGGCGTAAGAGAACGTGCCACGAGGGTAGCTTTTGCGCTAGGTCGAGGTCCACCTGGGTCGTGAGCGTCGGTAAGTTCTCTGGTCGCGACGTGTCACCACGTCGCTCTCGTTCTCTCTCGACCCTTTGTGTGCGCCACGTGTTTACCGCGTGGTAACTTGTGCTTATCCCTTGTGTCCCTGTGTGTTCACTTCCCTTCCTCGTGCTTCCCCAGTGTATTCCTTTAATTCCCTGCGTTCCTGTGTCTCGTGTTTGTGCGCTATGGAGCAGATCCGCCGTTGTCCTGGGCCTAGAGCCGGAAAATCGTGTGGAGCGTTCCTCTCCAAACCTGAAGTGGACCCTCACTCCCTTTGCTCTTCCTGTAGGGGCAAAGTTTGTTCGTCTTCGGATACGTGCCTCGAGTGTGTTGGTTGGAGTGATATTCAGTGGGTGCATTACGGCACGAAGAAGAAGAAATCGTCGAAGCGTTCACCCAGGAAAGCTAGTGTTTCTTCGCCGCTACCGTCGCCCAGTGAACGGTCCGACGGGGCTTCTGTCTTGCCTTCTCCTACCCAGAGTAGGGGACGAGGTAAGTCCATCGTGGGGAAGGAACCGAGCGTTCTTCCCCAGGAGTCTGGTGAATGTGAAGTGGGGGTTGCAGGGCCTTCTCGGGCTAGTGAGGAGCCTGGTAGTGCTGTGTCAGGGAGCTCTGGAGACTCGGCCCTTGTGCTTGGGGGGCACGTTTCCTCCGATGACCCCTTGTGGTGTAGCAACGTTGTTTCTGTGTCTTCGCCCCCTTCATGGGCCTGTGTTTCAGGTTCTTCGACAGGCAGCGACAACCAGGGTAAGTTAGGTTCCGCAGGGAGTGATGCCTTCGGGTGAAAGCTTCCTAAGACACCAGGTAGGTCCCCTGTGCGGATGGAAGAGGGCCTGGATTCCTGGTTCCCTAGTGTTGGGCGCCAACCCTCGTTTCCAACCCCTCTCACGGAAGTTCCTGAAGAATTCCTGCAACCCTCTACCTCGGGTACACAACGAGTCGCGAAGACCCCCGCGGTCTCCGCTCCCGCCCGCCGTACGGTAGGTACAGTGACGTCGGGCTCCTCAGAGGAGTCTTTCTCGTCGGGAGAAGAAGCCAGGAGAAAACATCGGCGTCGGAGGGAGCGGTCCAGGAGCAGGTGTTCCCGCTCAAGATCACGTTCCAGGTACAGCAGGAGGCGCTCCCGTTCTCCACGAAGAAAACACAGGAGTAGGAGGTCACCCGATGGCGATTGGGTTTTCGTACCCCGTAAGTCGGAGATACAGTGTTCCCCGGACCGGCGGTCCAGGGATTTCTCGCCAAGGAGACCATCCTCCAAGCATGGTTATGAAGGCCTCTGCAGGCAGGCGTAAGACCGCGAAGCCTCCGGTTCACCCCGCCCAGCGGGGGGAACCGCGCTTCCTTACGGGCAGCCAGGCCAAACCAGCCCAGCTGGTGCGGCCCTCGGACCTTAAGGAACGGTTCCCGCTGTCGGGTCAGCCCACGGGATCCGCGTCCTCGTCCCCCAGGGAACAGGATCGGACACTAGTCCCCGCCGGTTCGGCGATGCCTGTCCTAACCCCTGCCCTTGGTGCGGAGACCTCCGCCGGGGAGGACCAGTACCTCTGCAGGGGAGTGCCTGTTGTGCCAGGACCAAGGCTCCCGGTGGGAGTGCCCGGTGACCCGGCTCCCCGGGCTCAAGCCGAAGCTTCGGCCGACGGTAGAGAGGGTTCCCCGACGGAGGACTCGGCCTATAGAAGAGTGATTGGCCTAATCAGGAGGCATCACAAGATTGAAGAACTATTGGAGGTCCAGCCTTATCAGACTGATGCAGGCCCCTGCCCAGCCAAAAACCTCCCTGGCTCTTCCTGTAGCCCGGGATCTCGTCCTGGGACAGGAGCACATGGATAGAGTGGTGGCAGGTAATGCCGAAGCCCCCAAGACTCAGAGCTCTTTTAAGTTGCTCCAGGGACTCAAGATGCAGAGCAAGGTCTATGTACCAGAAGGACGACGGCTGGGAGCCTGCAAAGTAGAACCTTCTCTCGACATTCTGGGGCAGGCCGTCTCGGAGGACAGAGCCTCTTCAGCCCCAGTCTGTTTTTCTCCATCGGAGGCTGCGATGATGGAGGAAATGTCTAGGGACCTGGTACACGTCTCCTCTTGGCTAGACTGGTGGGCTTCCACCTTAGTAGGGGTGCAAGCTACCTTTGACCCTACAGACCCGGAACAACAAAGCCTCCTGAGGGAACTTATCACCTCCGGGGGCAAGACTCTTAAGTTCCTGACTTACCAGTCACTCGCCCTGACAGCGAATTGGTGACTTACCAGTCCCTCGCCCTGACAGCGAATTGGGTGCTTCGCAAGAGAGACACCATCCTGGCGAAGGTGTCCCGAAAGGTCCCAGACAGAGAGGCGCGGGCCATGAGGACCCTTCCTTTGTGGGGTGACTCCTTGTTCCCCTTAAAGGACTTGGAAACGATCATGGAGAAAGTGTCTAAAAGGAAAGAATTAAACACGCCCAGGTCTACGCCGGTAAGGAGACCTCCCTACTAGAGGTCAGTCTCAGACAGTGCCGCGACGTCTCAGGCCTCTCCTAGCATGACGAAGCGAGAAGCTCCTTCTTCCTCCTGGGCCTCAGCCCCCCCGTAGAGGAGCCCCAGCAGCTTCAGCCTCCTTTAGGACAGGTTATTCTGCTTCCAGGAGAGGCCGTTCAGGCCGCTCCTCCAGGAGGAGATATAGTGGGAGGCCCCCTATCCCTGCCCAAGCCTCAGGTTGGGGGATGCCTCAGACTATATTGGCAAACATGGAAAGCTCTCGGAGCAGAGCCCTGGACAGTGTTCGTACTGAAAGAGGGCTACAGGTTACCGTTCTTAGCAGAACCCCCCCTTCTAATTCCGGCCATCCGGTCGGAGTGGCTGGTTCCCAAGGATCCGTTGAAGAGAGCCGCTCTTCAAGAGGAGGTGTCCTCCATGTTAGAGAAGGGCGCCATGGAGGAGATCCTACACCCAGGTCCAGGTTTCTACAGTCGTAAGGAAGACAGACTTCAAAATGGACACTCCGAAGTCAGTCCTGCTGTCCTTGAGGGAGAAAGATTACATGATGACCATAGACCTCAAGGACGCCTACTTCCAAATTCCGGTCCACCCCTCGAGTCGGAAGTTTCTCCGGGTGAAATGGGGTACCCAGATCCTGCAATTCAAGACCCTTTGCTTCGGATTGTCAACAGCGCCCCAGGTATTCACGAGAGTCTTCACGACAGTCTCAGTGTGGGCTCACAAACGAGGCATTCGCCTCATCCGGTACCTGGACGACTGGTTGCTTCTTTCCTCCTCGAAGGACCTCTTGAAGGAAAAATCGAACCTATCCCCCTCCACCAGAATGACCTATTTGGGGATGACGCTGGATACCCTTCTGGGAAAAGCATTTCCTTCGGAAGACAGAATAAGCAATCTGATGGAGATCCTTCGTCCGTTCCTATCGGGGCAACCCAGGAGAGCGAAGGACTGGCAAAGACTAATAGGGCATCTGGTGTCGTTGGAAAAACTGGTTCCCCAGGGGAGAATCAGGCTCAGAGCTGTCCAATGGAACCTGAAGAACCTCTGGTGCCAACTGGACTCGCAACAAGAACTAATCCCAGTCCTACCAAACACAATGCCCTCCCTGGAATGGTGGCATTGCCGATCGAACTCGCTCAAAGGGATGCCCTTCGCGAACGACCCTCCCGAGTTACTTCTCTTCACAGACGCCTCCAACCAGGGGTGGGGAGCCCATCTCCTCGACGAGTCAGCGAGAGGAACCTGGATGGACGGGGAAAAGAACCTACACATCAATGTCCTAGAGTTGAAGGCAGTCCAGAAAGCTTGCCTACACTTCGTAGATCTACTAAGGGGAAACACTGTGGCGTTGATGTGCGACAACGCCACAGTGGTAGCGTACATAGAGAAACAAGGAGGTTTGAAGTCAGGGGAATTGTGCGATCTCGCCCTAGAGATTCTAGATTGGGCAGAAACGAACCAGGTTGTGTTATTAGCAAGGTTCATCCCCGGGAAAAAAAACGTGCTGGCCGACGGCCTCAGCAGGATGGGTCAAATAGTAGGGACAGAATGGTCCCTCCTTCCAGAAGTAGCCAAGCTCATCATCCAACGTTGGGGTTCCCCGGTGATGGACCTCTTTGCAACCAAACTCAACGCGCAACTTCCCGTGTATTGTTCGCCTGTCCCAGACCAGAAGGCAGCCTTGGAGGATGCCTTTCAGCACAGGTGGGACAACCTAGACGTGTACGCTTTTTCCCCCTTCACGTTGATAAGGCAAGTACTCAACAGAGTAAGGACTGCCCGGAACTTAAGGATGACTTTGGTGGCCGGAGAGAGAATGGTTCGCAGACCTAAAAGACCTGGCGAGTCAACCTCCGTGGCCACTCCCCGACAGGTCAGATCTTCTACAACAACCGCATTTTCTCAGATTTCACGACAACCCACAGTCTCTACATCTTCACGCCTGGAGACTATCGAGCGACTCCTGAAGAAGGAGGGGTATTCATCAGCTACTGCTAAGAGGATGTCGCTATACCTGAGAAGGTCGTCGGCAGCGGTCTACCAAGCTAAGTGGGCCTCCTTCACGAAGTGGTGCGCTTCGAGGCACATTAAACCCCTCAAAGCCTCGGTCCCAGACATAGCGGATTTTCTGCTATATCTCAGGGACAAAATAGGAATGTCAATCCTAGCCATAAAAGGAGTACGGGCCGCCTTGGGTCAAGTCTTCCTCTTGAAGGGCATCGACCTGGGTTCCTCTAGGCACATCTCGATGCTTGTCGGGAGCTTCGAGCAGTCCTGCCCCCACAAGCAGTTAGGGTACCTCAGTGGGACTTAGCTAGGGTCCTGAAGATGTTAAGTGGCCCCCCCTTCGAACCAATGAAAGATATCGTAGACAGGGATCTCACTCTCAAGACAGTCTTTTTGCTAGCCTTGGCTTCCGCTAAAAGAGTAGGGGAGATCCATGGGCTGTCTTATGACGTCTCTCATTCGAGGGGGTGGAAAGAAATATCTTTCAAGTTCGTTCCTTCTTTTGTGGCGAAGACCCAGAATCCAGCTGTCTGGGATCCTAAATTCGAAGGTTTCTCTCTGCCAGCCATCCCTAGGACAGGAAATGCTGAGGATTTGAAATTATGCCCGGTCCGTGCCATTAGAAAATACCTTGAAAGGACGGCTCATCTCCGGCCAGGCATCAAGAGCCTTTTCGTCTCCACGGGTGTTACTAAGAAACGGGTATCCAAGAACACCATTTCCTTCTGGTTGAGACAAGTCATTGCCAGGGCCTACAGGGAAGAAGCTCTGGCCTTGCCAGGCGTCCACAAACCCCATGACATCAGGGGTCTGAGTACGTCCTTAGCCTTTGAGAAAAACATGGCAGTAGGTCAGATCCTTCGGGCAGGTACCTGGTCTAACCAGTCAACCTTTACTGCTCATTACCTCAAGGACTACTCGAGGAATTCCTTAGACGGGTTCTCCATTGGAACAGTCATCTCCGCTCTCCAAGTGGTTTAACGGTAAAAGCCCCAGGCTCAATCGTGGATAGCAAACCGGGAGACACAGGTTCGTTCCCTTTCACCCTATTCCCCGTTTTTCCCTATTCTTATCGGAGATAACCCTCTTGTGACCATTGGATAACACGTTCTCCGCAACTACGTTACTGGATTCAACATCAGAAGAAGTTTTTCAAAGGGTGAGTACTTAGACACTAACGTGAGCTCTTTGTGTAGTTACCCTACCGTCCGTTTTCCTAGTATGTTTCGTTGTTACCTAGGCCTCTTGGCTTCCGCTTACTGGGTCTGAAGGTCAGAAAGGCACTCCCGCCTCCTAAAGTGTAAGTCTCCTAAGAAAGTAGTTTGAGGTAAGTATTCGTGTTGGAACAAATAAAAAATTTTAAGTAATTTTTATTTTTCTTAACATACTTACAGAGAACTACTTCCGGGTAATGGCCCTCCCTTCCTTCCCCGAGTGCCTCTCTGCCCTTGCGAGTATTGTGCAACATCTGAAGATCTTACTGACGCTCACGACCCAGGTGGACCTCGACCTAGCGCAAAAGCTACCCTCGGGGCACGTTCTCTTACGCCCGAGATAGCCCTCCATAGAAAACGGGTTTTAGGGTATCCTACACAAAACTCTGGTCGGTAGAGAGGAGATTACAGGTAACTCCTAAGAAAGTAGGTCGTGGTAAGTGTTAGGAAAAATAAAAATTACTTAAAATTTTTTATTTTTTTGCAAGGACGTACCGGTACGTCCATGGGGGTAAAGGGCGAGTTTTGTGAAACGTACCAGTACGTCCTTTTGGGGGTAAAAGGATTAATTACTGTTCAGTTTTGTTAGAAATATTTTCCTGCTGGTTTTAAGCATGAAAATTGACATTTGATCAGTTTTAACGAACTTTAACAATTTGTTAATTATGTTCTATTGAATATTAAGATTTTTCAATGTTTATTTACCATTGGTATCCAACAAAGATCAGTCTTGATAATTTGACATCACTATGTGCTATTCATTTTTCTTACTTAGTAAAACTCAAAGATTTAATTGTATGATGTATGAAAATAAAACTTGATGATTTTAAACATCTTTTAGGTTATGCTAGGAGGCTGTGAGGATGCAGAACACAAGAATTCTAATATAAATGGCATTTCTACTGTTTTAGCATCTGTAGTTTGGTCGTAACTTCATCTCGCAACTTTTAACATCAAAGACCTAACACCAGTTATTCTTCCATGGACGACCACCGGATTATTCATGAAACTTTCGGCAGGTATTAGTTCTATTTACTTAGTTTTAGAAAATATATCTATGAATAAAAAGAATATTTAAGCTTTATTATTAAATGAATACGAAATTGATATTGATGAAAACGAAATGTAGTACAGTAGTAAATTTTTTTACAGGTGAGCAGTTTTAGAAAATATATTGGTTATGAATAAAAAGAATATTTAAGCTTTATTAAATGAATACGAAATTGATATTGATGAAAACGAAATATAATAAATTTTTTCTACAGGCGAGAATTCAACATCGATAGTAGTGTCTGCAAATGGCACGCGAGAGAAATTAGACTGGTCAGCGTTAATCCGGGTCGAGTTCCCAAAGCATTGGTGATAGTTTTCTCATTTCAAAAAGGACTTAATCTAGAGAAGTCTCCGATTGTTACATGGATGGGTAAGTTTTGCGAAATTGGCATGCCATTTAAGAGAGGCATCTCATGTCTTTAATGTTGTGTATGCTTATATGCAAGGAGGAGGGTGTTCTAATAGACTTGGGCTAATGCTGTGGAAGAGTCATTTGAGGTATCGGGTAAATAGAAGCAGAGCTTTATAGCAAAACTGTTAAAACTCCTGTGTTATGGAAGGGACATTTCCCTGTCTTGTAGTTCAATGTTCTGAAAGAGCACCATGGCAATTAAGGTATGGCTCGGTTGGTTAGCACTATTGGTAAGAAAGTGTGCTTTATGTGGGAGTTTGTACCTATTTTTTATTCATAAGAACCTCCACACATGTTCACATTACTTCTTAAACCTTGATATATATTTTTCTGGGCTCCGACTTGTGCCGCCCAGTGAAATGCTCCTTTTACATCATTTCTAAGGTAAAAACTGCTATGAATTTACCAGAAAAAATTGTATAGGAATGCCAGGTTGAACCCAGCTCGCTCACCTAATAAGGTGTCGGTATAATATACTGGGGCGTGATAAATCACAACCAGAGGCAGATGTTCACGTTGCTGCTTAAACCTTGATATATATTTGTTTAATCCCTTCTAAAATCAAAAATTTCCTTTGGCACAATTAACCCTTTTACCTCCAAAGGACGTACTGGTACGTTTCACAAAACTCGTCCCTTTACCCCCATGGACGTACCGGTATGTCCTTGCAAAAAAATGCTATTTAAAATGTTTTTTTTTTGTCAATTTTTTTTTAGAAAATTCAGGCATTTTCCAAGAGAATGAGACCAACCTGACCTCTCTATGAGAAAAATTAAGGCTGTTAGAGCAATTTTGAAAAAAATATACTGCAAAAAATAACCCTTAGGGGTTAAGGGTTGGAAATTTCCAAATAGCCTGGGGGTAAAAGGGTTAAACCTTGATATATATTTGTTTAATCCCTCCAAAAATCAAAAATTTCCTTTGACACAATTAGGCTAATACAGTGTTGAATGGCCATAATTATGACTTAACGCTGTACCTGCTTTTGTCTCTTCGTTGAGCGCGACTGTGTAAGGTTCACTGCTCGGTGTTACTTGGGTTATTAGTATTTACAATGGATGTCTACTGGATTTAATAATTACCGAGTAGGCTGTTCAGGGAATTTTTTTTATTTCCGGCCACTATTGCGACGTGAGTCTTTGTTCCAATTAGGGGAAAAAATCACAAATTCTAAGTAATTTGTATTTTTCCTAACATACATACCGAGAACTACTTTCTTAGGAGGTACCTGGAATCTCCTCTCAACCGACCAGAGTTTTGTGTAGTTTACCCTACTTCCGTTTTCTGTGAGGATCACCTCGGGCGGAAGGATACGTTCCCTGAGGCTAACCCAGAGTCAGGCCACATGCTAGCTTGGGACTCGACCCTCAGTAAGTTCTCTGGTCGCGTCGTGATGTCAGATTAAAATTTCAATTAGTTTAGAGGAAAATCTATAGAATTGTAAAATAACTTTTGAGAAGGGAAGTTTCCTTTTAGGCAGTAATAAAAGGCTTATCAAATGTACTTGTCGGTACCAAGGTGATCTCATTGATGAATAGTCAATGACTCCAGCTCTAAACAATGTAGCTCAAATTTATAAATCCCAAGGTGTACTCTTTTTTAGTCTCATCTTTTGGGCCCCCTTGTCCTCTTCATCTCTTCCCTTTCTATCTAACTTTTATATTTGGGCTCGAGCCATGTCGTCCTGATGGAAGTTCTTTCTGGCAACTTTCTACAGTATAATATTTCTGCGATTGATATTACGAGAGAATTAACGTCGGGTATCACCGGGCTCCAACCCCGGAAACGACTATCCGAAGATATCGCGTATAATCAGGGACGTATCCTAACATAACCATAGGTATCTGCACCCCAAATAGACCTTACCCAGTCTAATCCACTAAGGGGAAGGATAAGTAGGAAGCCGCTACACCACCTATCACCTTCGAGCGCCCCTATACGTTCCTGCTTCTCATGCCTTCGAACGCAGCTGATGGCTACAGTTCGGTTGATTTTTGGGGGCGCTTATTTCGCAAACTTTGACGATTAGATTTGTGAATTGGCTTCCTCTTTTTGCAAAAGTTGAGTATATATTTCTCTCTGGTTTTGTTTATGGTCATTTTGATTTTAGCTCCCTTCGGGGACTTAGAGATCCCTTCTTTGATTTAGCACTGTTGAATATCCTCCCTTGGTCAAATTACCCAGACACAAGACCCTAATCACATATATCAAATCGCCCAATTTAAAATTTAGCCAACTTGTGAAAAATATATTAGAGATCTTATTGCAAGAGCTTGAAAAGTTATCGAGGGATACCTTAACCTAAAGTCCTATTTGTATTTAAATTAAATTTTTTTGGGGTATAATACAGTAATTCAATATTGGAATAATATTGCTTGAGCAGCTATGAGAAATTTTAAGCTTGTGGTCATATGTTTGGCCTTACATTCGGCCATAATACGTATAATTAAAATTGCTTTACGAATGTATTTCCTGGCTAAGTTCAATGTGATTTGAATAGACCAATTTGGTTTTATTCTACCATCATATGGGGTTTTGTGGAAATTTTATCAATAAGGACAACCCATATTATTAGATACATGAATATTTTTATTAAAAAGTTTAAAGCAGAACCGAACCTATTGAACATAGCTGTATGAACTACCTTTGCAATTGACTAGCACAAGGAATAAGTGCTTTAGTCTGCTTTTCATTTTAATGTGTAATATTGGCCTTAATATTATGTTGGTACCGTCTCAATGGATAGTTATCTAGTTGAGTCGTGAGATGTTATAGCAATTGTTAATGCCCCGTTTACATTAAAAGTGGTTAACTACTGCATTGTGATTGTTCATTTGCTACTTAACTCTTGGTAAAGGTAGAAGCGCACTCGAGCTATGGTAAGCAGTTCTTTAAGAAGACACTCTAAAATCAAACCATTGGTCTCTAGTCTTGGGTAGTGCCATTGTCAAAGTTGACCATGGTCTGCCATTGTTTAGGGGTAGAGTTCTCTTGCTTGAGGGTACACTCTGGCACACTATTCTATCCGTTTCCTTATTTCCTTAACTCACAGGGCTCTATTATGGTCTGTCATTGTCTAGGGGTAGAGTTTTCTTGCTTGAGGGTACACTCAGTCGCATTATTGTTTCCTTAACTCGCTGGGCTATTTTACCTGTTGGAGCCCTTGGATTTTATAACATCCTTCTTTTCCTACTAAGGTTGTACCCGAGCTAATACTCTAATAATGATGCCGATTGTTTACGGGTGTGTTCAATGGCAATTGTTGAATTAACCCTTTTACCCCCAGGCTATTTGGAAATTTCCAACCCTTAACCCCCAGGGGGTTATTTTTTTTCCCAGCACATTTTGCAGTATATTTTTTTTAAATTGCTCTAACAGCCTTAATTTTTGTCATAGAGAGGTCAGGTTGGTCTCATTCTCTTGGAAAATGCCTGAATTTTCTCAAAAATCAAAAATATGACGCATTTTTTTTTGCGAGGACGTACCGGTACGTCCATGGGTTAAAGGGATGGCTTTTGTGAAACGTACCAGTACGTCCTTTTGGGGGTAAAAGGGTTAAGTAATAAGTAGGTAGTATTTTTTTTATGTAAAATGAAAACTTAGAATGTACAAGAAAACCATGTTTCATATTTGATGCCATTTGAAATTGTTTTATTCACCAATGTTCAGCAATATACTGTACATCAATTCTACCTAACTTTCAACTTCAGTGATACCTCAACATACGATCTTAATTCGTTTCAGAAACTGCTTTGTATGTTGGAGCAAATATTCCCATAAGAATACGTGGTAATTGATTTAATTCGTTCCTCAGCCTAAAAACCCATAATATATCCTTAATAAATGGCTACAAGTTTGCATTTTTAGCCTGTCATTCGACCTTTGATTCATGTTTAATCAATCATATATAAGTTTGTCTGTCAACAGAGAGATCTCATGTTAATTATATATTTCAGGAATAGAAAAATGCATATTGATAAAAGATCGACGTTCTCTACATAGCTGCCTTTATCAACGAGTAGATCGCTGGTTATAAAAATGGCTTCCTGCTGATTAATGGTATGTACTTGAATTGTTGTGAGAAATGCTTATAATAGTTAATTTTGCAATACTATTTTCACACCTATTAATCATATATTCCATACCCAAGGTGTTCAGACAACTTGTGCACAACACACAGGTATTTAATCCATTGCAAAAGAAGTGGTAGCTCAATATATATGCTACCTATATTTTAGGTACATATCAATCACAATCTACATTCCCTCTAGATTGGATATGAGTTACTGTGATCTTGTTATCTGAACAAACGGGTAGATGGAAAGATTTAGTCCCGAGGTGTTGCTCCGTTTTTGGAAGTAATGGAAGACTGTTTTACTGAATAGAAAAACTTCCTATTCATTATTGGTGGTAAAGGATTTTGTGGAAAAGTCCCGCATGTTAGAACCTTTAAGGGGTGGTGGTGGGCGATGTGGTAACGTCCCTGACTGGTGAACGCCAGACTTGGGTTCGAGTCCCGCTCAAACTCGTTAGTTTCTCTGGTCGCTACAACCTCGCCATCCTTGTGTGCTAAGGATATGGGGTTTGGGGGAACCTATAGGTCTATCTGCTGAGCCATCAGCAGCCATTGCCTGGGTCTCCTTGGTACCAGCTTGCGTGGAGAGGAGGGCTTGGGCGCTGATCATATGTATACATGGTCAGTCTCTCGGGCAATGTCCGGCCTGCTAAGGCAATGTTGCTGTCCCTTGCCCCTGCTATTCATGAGCAGCCTATAAAAGTGTGCCTGCAATCAATACAACTTTAGAACTCTGGCCTTTATAAGTTTGCCTTAGTCACCTTTCAAATTGAGAGGAAGACAAGGCTTCAAGGATCTCTCATCAGAATTTATAGTTTTCTTGCAGAACCTGCATCGTGTTCTCAAATTTTTAAGATTCGAAAGGAGCTTCACTGGCTGTAAGTGACAGTCCTTATCAACTTTAGTTGCAATTAGAGTGTTCTGATTAGAAGTAACCTTCCCACTGCTCCAATTATAGAATTGTCTTCACTTGGCCTTGCAATTGATAATCATTGCCATGGAAGGTCTTGCTAGTAATAGCTTTAGCTTTTTTTTTGGCTGACAATCCCTTACTGCTGAAACTAATAGCAGTCTGTGTAAAATGGTAACACTTTGTTTCTGGTAGTCTGCATAATTGCAACTTCGATATATCATGGAGGACTTTGTGGTAAGTAACTACTTGTGCAGCCAAAGAAAAGTAATCAAAAAGGCATCTACATATTCTCGGTCCTTCATAATCTTGTCTAGCGCCTATCTGGTGAGAGAAACGGTAGGAAAGAGACCGTATAAGGAATGCATCAGTTTTCTTCGATGCAAACAGGTCTATTTAAGATACTGATATTAAATATTTTTGCAGAGTATTTTAATGAGTGCTAAAGAGAATGAATTCCAAAGTTTGTGCTCCTTTCCTGAGTTGAACCTCCAGCATGTTCGTTGGTTGAGGTCTTAAAGGTTTTGTAAAGCTAGAAAGAAACTGTTTCTAATTATCTACCTAAGATACTATAGTGGAACGCTGCTTGCAGACATTCTGATCATCCCTTGACATGGAGAAGGACTTGAACTTTGTTTTGTGGACAGTTGGATTCTAGGTTTTGGCCACAATTTTGCGAAGAATCTTCAGTATAGGGGACTTTTCATTCATTGAATTAGTGACAGAGATGACAATAGCCAGCCCACTCACATCGCCAAAGCTAACTGAAAGACAATCTGATCAAATCTTTGCTTGATAATTTTCTTAAAGACCCTTGAGGATGTGGATCATATCCCATTTTAAGGCATTAAGGCCTCGGGTGGGGAGAGATTGCTTGTATGTTTTGTGTCAACTTAGAAGTCTGTTCCGCAGTCAGAAAAGATTGTGCTTAAGGCTAAATGGTAGTCTTTCCCAAGTGCAAAGTCTGCACTGGAGAAGTTTCCAGTGACTTTGACACTGACCATTTGCCTATTTAACTTAATCAACAGCAGAAAATGTGATTATACTCAAAGCCTTTGCAAATACCCTTTAGCTCATAGAAACTGTGTAATAGAAACTGTGTAATCTCCAACCTTGAAGTGCAAGTGAAATTACAAATGATTTTAAGTACGATAAATGTGGAGGAGTGTACCTTCATGAGGTCTACTAAATGTGTCAACAGCTTTGAGACCAAGTTATAACCTCTGCTCTGCAGGACGCTGTAGTAATCCCACAATTGTAGATGAAGCTGAGTCATACCCGCTCTTGTAGTCGTAGCTACATTATGCCTGCTCTTGTGGTCGGAGTTGCACGGAGCTGCATCTGGCCCGCTATTGTTGTCGCAGCCACATCATGACTGCTGTAGTTGACGTTAGAGCATCTGGCCCACTTTTGTGGATGCCGCCGCATTATTCCCGCTCTTGTGGTTGTAGCTGCATCACCACCTTACTGGACGCAGCCGCATCCTCCTTACCTTCTTGGACATAGCCGCAGCATACCCACTCTCGTGGACGAAGCAGCATCATGCCTGATCTTGTGGATGTAGCTGTATCATGCCTGCTCTTGTGGATGTAGCTGTATCATGCCTGCTCTTGTGGACGCAGCCATATCATGCCTGCTCTTGTGGACGCAGCCATATCATGCCCGCTCTTGTGGAAGCAACTGCAAAGTGTCCTCGCTTGTGGACGCGGCAGCATCGTGCCCGTTCTCGTGGACGTATCAGCAACATGCCTGCTCTCGTGGACGCAGCAGCAGCGTACCCGCTCTTGAGGACGCAACCGCATTGTGCCTGCTCTCATGGACACAGCAGCATTGTGCCTGCTCTCATGGACACAGCAGCATTGTGCCTGCTCTCATAGACACAGCAGTATTGTGCCCGCTCTCGTAGACACAGCAGTATTGTGCCCGCTCACGTAGACACAGCAGTATTGTGCCCACTCTTGTCGATGCAGCAGCATTGTGCCCTCGCATGTGGACGTAGCAGCAACATGCCCGCTCTTGTGGATGTAATCACAGCGTGCCCGCCCTTGTGGATGCAACTGCGTTGTGCCCGCTCTTGTGGACGCAGCAGCATTGTTCCTGCTCTCATGGACACAGCAGTATTGTGCCCACTCTCGTAGACACAGCAGTATTGTGCCCGCTCTCGTAGACACAGCAGTATTGTGCCCACTCTTGTCGACGCAGCAGCATTGTGCCCTCGCATGTGGACGTAGCAGCAACATGCCCGCTCTTGTGGACGCAGCAGCATTGTGCCTGCTCTCATGGACACAGCAGTATTGTGCCCGCTCTCGTAGACACAGCAGTATTGTGCCCGCTCTCGTAGACACAGCAGTATTGTGCCCACTCTTGTCGACGCAGCAGCATTGTGCCCTCGCATGTGGACGTAGCAGCAACATGCCCGCTCTTGTGGACGCAGCAGCTTTGTGCCTGCTCTCATGGACACAGCAGTATTGTGCCCGCTCTCGTAGACACAGCAGTATTGTGCCCACTCTTGTCGACGCAGCAGCATTGTGCCCTCGCATGTGGACGTAGCAGCAACATGCCCGCTCTTGTGGACGCAGCAGCATTGTGCCTGCTCTCATGGACACAGCAGCATTGTGCCTGCTCTCATGGACACAGCAGTATTGTGCCCGCTCTCGTAGACACAGCAACACAGCAGTATTGTGCCCACTCTTGTCGACGCAGCAGCATTGTGCCCTCGCATGTGGACGTAGCAGCAACATGCCCGCTCTTGTGGACGCAGCAGCATTGTGCCTGCTCTCATGGACACAGCAGTATTGTGCCCGCTCTCGTTGACGCAGCAGTATTGTGCCCGCTCTTGTCGACGCAGCAGCATTGTGCCTGCTCTCATGGACACAGCAGTATTGTGCCTGCTCTCATGGACACAGCAGTATTGTGCCCGCTCTCGTAGACACAGCAGTATTGTGCCCACTCTTGTCGACGCAGCAGCATTGTGCCGCTCTCGACATGGCCACATCATCCCCACCTAACTGGACATAGCCGCAGCATGCCCACCCTCGTGGACGCAGCCGTATCATGCCCACCTTCCTGGATGTAGCCGCATCTTCCTTACCTTCCTGGGCCCAGCCGCATCATGCTAGCTCGTGGACGTAGCAGCAACATGCCGCTTGTGGACGCAGCCACATCGTGCCTGCGCTTGTGGACCAGGCTACATCATACCCACTCTTGAACACAGCCGCATCATCCTTCCCTTCCTGGGCCCTGCCGCAGCATGCCCGCTCTCATAGACACAACCGCATAATCCCCGCTCGTGAATGAAGCAGTAACATGCCCGCTTGTGGATGTAGCCGTATTATACTTTAGTGGACGCAGCCACATCATGCCCGCTCTCGTGGATACAGCGGCACCATCCCCACCTTCCTCGACACGGCCACATCATCCCCACCTTTCTGGACATAGCTGTAGCATGCCCACCCTCGGGGACGCAGCCATATCTGCCCACCTTCCTGGATGTAGCTGTATCTTCCTTACATTCCTGGGCCCAGCCGCAACATGCTCACTCTTGGACGCAGTTGCATTATGTTTGTTCTTGTGGACGCAGCTGCATTATGCTTACTCTTATGAACGCAGCTGCATCATTTTTGCCTTCCTGGGCTCTGCCGCAGCATGCCCGCTCTCGTGGACGCAGCTGCATGGTGCCCGCTTGTGAAAGCAGCAGCAACACACCCGCTCTCTTGAAAGCAGCAGCAACACGCCCGCTCTCTTGAATGTAGCTGCATCATCCCCGCCTTCCTGGACGTAGCAACATCATCCTTGCCTTCCTGGGCCCAGCCACAGTATACCTGCTCACGTGGACGCAGCTGCATCATGCCCACTCTTCTGAACTTCGCTTGTGAATGCAGCAGCATGAAACCTGTTCTCGTGGATGCAACTGCATCATCCTTGCCTTCCTGGACAAAGTTGCAGCATGCCCACTCTCATAGACGCAGGAGCATCATACCCGCTCGTGGACGCAGTAGCAACATGCCTGCTTGCAGACACAGATGCACTATGTCCACTCTTGTGAACGTAGCAGCATCATCCCCACCTTCCTGGACACAGCCACAACATGCCTGTGCTTGGGGACCAGGCAGCATCATGCATGGCTCTCTTGAATACAGCCACATCATCCTTGCCTTCCTGGACACAGCCGCAGCATGCCCACACAACTGTACGCAGCTGCATCATGCCCACTTGTGGACGCAGCTGCATCATGCCCTCGCTTGTGGGTACAGCCACATGGAGCCTGCTCTCGTGAACGCAGCCGTATTATCCTTGCATTCCTGGACACAGCCGCAGCATGCCCGCTCTCGTGGACGCAGCAGCAACATACCCGCTCGTAGATGCAGCAGCAACGTCGTGAACGCAGCCGGATCATGGCCGCTCTTATGGATGCAGCAACAACGTGCCCGCTCTCGTGAAAGCAACCACAGCATCCCCACCTTCCTGAACGCAGCCACATCATGCCAGCTCTTGTGGATGGCCGCATCATGTCCACACTTGTGGATGCTACCGCCGCATTATGCCCGCCCTTGGCAACGCAGTCAGTGCAGCCACATCATGACCTTTTTCGTGCACATTTTGTCTAGTAGAACCAGCCTGGTCTGGCCTGCTGATATGTACGTTGCTGCAACACGCCAGCTATTATGGACGTTTTGCTGCGCCATTGCCTGCTCTTGTGGATGTGGACGTTCTGCCGCACCATGGCTCACTCTTTTGGACGCGGATGTTTTGCCGCACCATGACTCACTCTTTTGGACGTGGATGTTCTGCCGCACTCTTGATGTGTTTCCGCACATAGGCTCCAGATTTGTAGGATTGGGCATAGGTTGGACACTAATTTTTTGAGCTCTCGGACGAAATGCAGCTTGAGTCTACATCTGATGAATGTCAAGGGGAAAGCAAGTTAGTTTGTATAATAAGGTTGTCCATTTAACTTGAGCTATTGGAGTGAACACTAATGCAATGCTGTAATAGAACAGAAATAATTCAGGAAAATGTCAAGGTAAAACATAGATGGGAACTCTTGAATTGTATGAAAAAATTATCATCATTCTAAAATAAAAAAATTAACTGTCCAAGTTATTATTGTGAAAAGTCTGGAATTGATAAAGTAATCAAAATTTTAGGGAAGATATATACTTATGATTATATAACTAGTCCTGTAAATTTCTTTTTCAGATGCACACAGAGAATGATGCTGTGGAAAACTGGTGCTGTACATTACATTATTCCTAGGGAAAGAATACACCAGCTAAGAATAATTTTGTTTATTCTCAGGCTTTAAACAAAACGACAAGAAACAGGAGAAATTTTTTTTTACAAAAATAAAAATCTTTAAATCTATATATAGCATTTCTATTGACCCTATTTTTAAATAGCAAAATGTTTTAACCTTAGAGAAATGTACTTGTCTTGTAAATATTAAAGTAATATAATGTAAAGAAACATAACAGCACATGATAGTTAAAAGCTGGTTATATTTATATATACTTTTTATATATAACTATAATATATTAAACAAAAACAGTATAACTAGGCTTTTACAACTTTGTTTCATCATCACAGTATGCTTCATTTTCTTTGCCAGCAATGGCAGGTTTTTCTTCTTTGACATTCTCTTCCTCTTCCTTTACTTCGTCCACATACTTGTAATTGAAGGCCAAAGCCGCAAAGATGACCATGTCGACAAACATCAGCCCAGCAAAGAGGAAAAATTCCATAGACTGAAATGGAAGGAAGTTAATTTTTAAACATTGCATTAAATGATATTTGATACTAAAGAAGAAATATAAAAAATAATTTGGCGTAAGCAAAAAAACTTTTCATTTAGAGATGCTTTATAATGCGTCAAAGAGATTTCCATAAACACATGAAATTTGAATACAGCTTCCAGGACGTTTCCACCATGAATTTAACAGCTTTAAACTAATATTTATTATTCCAAACCCATTTTTCATCACTATGTTAGACACTTAATTACAAACCGAGTTAAGTTAAATATAATTTGGATGTTGAACAAACATGATGCATAAAAATAACAACAATACAAACTGAGGAAGATGAACACGGATGATCAACACTGTTTTTCTTTAATTGATTCCTTGAAATACCTCGGCAAAGAAAAGAAAACTTTCATTTTCTCACCTTGCTTGGATGTATGTCTAAATTCCATAGAGCATACCATACAGGATGTCTTCTAATAAAAACTATTACAGCACTAAGAAAATGTGCAGGCCATATTTACTTAAATAATATGTCTTGGTAAGTCTTAAGATAATATTCATCCAAGAGAGATTATAGAACTAGAGGAGGTGATATTCCAACACAAAATATTCAAAGAAATTGCCAACGAAAGGCACCACAAGGATGGAAACTAGGCAACGTTCCTCCAACTTACAAGAAGGGGCCAAAGGAAGAACCTGGCAACTAGTTAAACAGAGCAGTGTGTCTAACTTCAATGCCTTGCAAAAGTTTTTGAATTGATTGCAGTAGATTCGTTAGTAAAAACAAAGAGAAAAACAATCTAATAGATACCCAACATGGATTTAGACAAACTGAGATCGTGTGTGATATATCGGTTAGAATTTTTTTTACACGTTTAGCATGTGACAAAAGGAAGTCAATAGGTATCATATACCTGTCAAAAGGCTTTTGACAAAACCTCTCATACAAAATTAATGGTTAAAATTGAACACTAAGCCATCATTGATAAGCCCGCTAAATGGATTCAAGATTGGCCGACAAACAGAAAATAGTTGTAATCAATGGAGAAGCCTCAGAGTGGGCAGCTGTTACAAACGGAGTACCTCAAGGATCAGTTCTTAACCCGTAACTATTCCTGATTTACATAAATGACAGATTAAGGATCAACTTGGTAGAATAGCCAAATTTGCCAACGATATTAAATTGGGCGTAAATGCTGCGAACTTAGAAGCCTTAAGAGAGGATCTTATCAAGTTGGGAAATGTAAAGTCATGCACATAAGTTATAGTAACCCAATTACTAAGTCCAGCCGAAGTCCAGCTGAGAAAATTTAAACGGTAATAGTTGAGTTCTTGGCAATACCACTTTGAACCTCCGAACAATACCTGGATTCATAACGTGTTTTAGACATACCTTACTCTCCTGGCTAGAAATATGGATGGGTCAAATAAGAATAAAAAATTACTGAATCAGAGAGAGAGTTTGGTTAGCCTGCTCTGTGTGGTCTTTCTCATTGGTCTTTCTTATGCTACACAACACTATTGACATAGGACCCAAAATGAGTGTCTTATGTCAAAAAGGATTTGGGAGGAAATAGAGAGGAATTCTTTTTTATAATATTATAAGGTCATAAGGATAACAGCATATGATTTTTGGGTAGGATTCAAGGAAATGATTATTTCATATATGGATATCATAAAATTCCAATTTTCTTTATGTATATATTCTGGTGAAAACTTAGTGTAAAATAATTAATCACAGTTTTTTTTAAACAGTCACAGCCTGAGCTGAAACTAGATTTGGGGTGGTGACAACCTCTGTACTATCTTTGTGTTTTTTTTAGATGAAAAACAAAAGTGCCTTTCTTAAGCTATAACTGTTCTAAATACTGTAATAATGTCATAACTTAAGATGAGCTCACTTTGACTTTGGGTTAAAAAGCATTTTAAAACCAAACAATATTTCTGTACTAAAGATCAAGTGACTAGCAAATTAAGACTAGCAGAAATATAAGCCTTTGAAAAATATTTTACTGTATACAAAATCATTGCAAATTAACTAGGGGCTTCTTTGCTCATCATATATAAATATAGCTAGTCTTCCCTCTGCCATTCATGAGCGGCCTTTAAACTTCTCCGAAAAATTAACAAAATAAACTTACCTGTTGCTTCACAAACTTGGCCTCTGCAACAATTACAACAATCAAGTTTCCAAAGGCCGTGGTTAAAAGCCATGCTGCTTGAAGGACAGACTTCATAGAGGATGGTGCCTGTGAAAACATATTTATTAGTAAATGGCCCTAAATCTTTAAACTGTTCAGGCACAGAGTTGCAAAATGCTATGAGAAAATTCTCACCCAAATACACTATATACTATATAATTATAAAGTTACAATATTATAAAATTCCCTCTTCTGGTGACTTGAAAGAAAATATATCTTCATCAATACCATTTTAAAACATTTTTCATTCATGAGATCATACATGAAATGGGTTCTTTCAACCAGAGGGTCTCAATTCCCAAAGCTTCAAGGACCCAATGTATTCGTAAATGAAATTCCTGGACCTCTGTTCCATAATAAATATGTACAAGTGAAATTACATTCCATTCGTTTTAAGAATACGTAACCATTAAATCAACCTTTACAAATGTTACAGGAAATCTCATGTTCTGTATGAAATCCCTTTTCCTGTGATTTTATAGCCCCTCTTGGGGGTCTTCAACCTCGCTTCTCCCCATATCTACAACTAAAGTGGCTAACAATTTCTCATCGCCTTTCATCACAATCTTTGAGATCTGTCTTACCGTCCAGCTGCTGTACACCACATTCATCAGCAACTTCCTCAAATTAGAATAGTAACTAGTCTTCTTGTAACTTATCAAAATCTTTTCCAGTAATTGAAAATATGTCTGCTTCATACTGAGGGAAACAGGCACATGAAGTATAAGCTATTGCTCTTATTTTCATTAATGAACTTCATTACTCTTCTTATTCCATTGCATACCATAAATCAAAATGTTCTACCCTCGTTCAAGTGCGACTTACTCTTGTAGCGATCTTCGCTTCTCAAACAATTATGAAGTCTCTTGCTCAAGTCTTTTATTCAGCCATCCAATACATCTCTTTCAACACCTCAAGCAACTACGACTAGAAAGTCCTCAAATTACAAACTTAATAGGTTCCAAGAAAAAAGTCCTCAATTACAAACTTAACCCTTTTACCCCCAGGCTCTTTGGAAATTTCCAACCCTTAACCCCCAAGGGGTTATTTTTTCCCCAGCACATTTTGCAGTATATTTTTTTTAAAATTGCTCTAACAGCCTTAATTTTTGTCATAGAGAGGTCAGGTTGGTCTCATTCTCTTGGAAAATGCCTGAATTTTCTCAAAAAATTATCAAAAATATGAAAAAAAAAAAATTTTTATAGCATTTTTTTGCAAGGACGTACCGGTACGTCCATGGGGGTAAAGGGACGAGTTTTGTGAAACGTACCAGTACGTCCTTTGGGGGTAAAAGGGTTAATAGGTTCCAAGAATTTGTAAATTGAATTTTGTTAAACTCAGGCCTAGGGTAGACTTCACCTAACTCGGATGCCTAAGATTTTCAGCTGTAAAAGTCAACAAATTGACCTGTTTCATATTGCAGTTGTCCTCTTATTTACTGGATTAAATTATATGATTTTGTTTTATTACAATATTCCATTATGAGTTTATGATTTCAATTGGATGTGTGTTTCTATCCCTGAATGTTTGATACTTAAAAAATCTTCTGTACAAGTAAGAACATTGTATTCTAGTCAAACTCCAAATGACTGATCCTTACCTGCGTAAAGGAAAACTCCAAACCGGTAATGGAAAACATGACTTCCGATATCGTGATGATCAAGTACTGCGGGATCAACCAGAGCATGTGGACTGAGTTCTCCGCTGTTATTTGGTAAAGGGTCACAGTCTGTCGAGAAAATAAGTTCCAATTAGGTTTACAAATTCATAATTTGTATTTTTCCTTAACTAATAAAAACCTGGAGTTATTTATATATAGATATATCTTTCGGCAAAGCTGGCAGGTAGCCAATTAGACTTTTAGTGCGAGGTGGCAACCCTAACCCATAGCTTGGGTAGGGCGTGGCTAGTGGTACCAGTCACCTGTATATATAACCACGGAATGATGAACTCTCTTACAATAAACTACAGTATCAAGATTATCAAGATATGAATGTGTTGAAGTGGTTTGGCCATGTTGAGAGAATGGAAAATGGCTGTCTGCTAAAGAAGGTGATGAATGCAAGAGTTGATGGGAGAAGTACAAGAGGAAGGCCAAGGTTTGGGTGGATGAATGGAGTGAAGGAAGCTCTGGGTGATAGGAGGATAGATGTGAGAGAGGCAAGAGAGCGTGCTAGAAATAGTAATGAATGGCGAGCGATTGTGACGCAGTTCCGGTAGGCCCTGCTGCTGCCTCCGATGCCTTAGATGACCGCGGAGGTAGCAGCAGTAGGGGATTCAGCATTATGAAGCTTCATCTGTGGTGGATAATGTGGGAGGGTGGGCTGTGGCACCCTAGCAGTACCAGCTCAACTCGGTTGAGTCCCTTGTTAGGCTGGGAGGAACGTAGAGAGTAGAGGTCCCCTTTTTTGTTTTTGTTTCATTTGTTGATGTCGGCTACCCCCCAAAATTGGAGGAAGTGACTTGGTATATGTACAGTATGTATGTATGTATCAAGATTACTACCTTCTACAGGAATAAAGCTGGTAGCCACATGCCCAGCTCAAAAAAATATTTGGCCCACATGGCTAAGCTAGAGAGGCCATCAACACTCGCAACTCGTCTATAGTTTGTCTTGGGGGTTACCAATCCAAAGAGAGACCATTATTAGACAATGTAAATGCAATCGTTACGTATAAAACTAAACGGTAATGTTCCTCGAATTGTAAATCTACAAGTGGAATATTAAGGAAATAAAAGATGAATTTGAGTAAGTTATACAAAAAATTATGAAGGGCAACAATTCTTAATAAAATTGGTGCTTATTAATAAGATTTATTCCGATGTAAACTAATTTTCTATTCAACAAATATTTCTAATTTAAAGAGGCTGAATAAATAACCATACAGAAACATATATGTAGTAAAAATCTAGTTAATAATACAATGATCAAAAGAATTTATGATAGGATTCAACAAGGTTGAATATCCAAAGAGGAAAGAATCGAAAAAAAAATATAAATGCTGTACAACAGTAAGTTAACATCAATGGGATACAGTGGGGTCATTGAATTTCGATATGATACACTAAAGATAAGTTGAAAATGTGCGAAAAAAAATAATGTTTATCAAATAGCACACAAATATTGTGACATTTATATTCTATATATAAAATATGCTAAAGCAACAAGAACTATTTTTTATAGCTGTAGAGATAAAAAATTTAAAAAGTACTTTTAAAACAAGGGTTGTAGCTACTTTTCTAACTACGGTTGTAGCTCTGCTTGAAATAGCAAGCGTAATAATAAAAATAATTAACAAATTAAAGTTTTGGTGTAAACAGAAAACTAAAACCAATGATTTCCGGTATACTTACAGTGTTTGCTCCCGTTTCCAATGGCTTCTCAACTAAGAAATTGTAGACTCCACCGAATTTCACCGTAATTTCCCCAACAGATTCTTCTTCATGTACATCCAGTTTGTCAGTTGGCAGCAAAACATTGTACCTGAAGAAGAGGAAAATATGATAAAACAACTTTATACTTTTCTCATCATTTATTTATTCCCTTATATCCTTTCCTCACTGGGCTATTTTTCCCTATTGGAGCCCTTGGGCTTATAGCATCTTGCTTTTCCAACTCGGGTTGTAGCTTGGCTAGTAATAATAATAATAATAATAATAATAATAAGAGCATAAGGCAACACTCTCTCTTCATCAAAATAAATTGAAGTTATTCAATAGAATAAAACCTTGCTTTGAATAACCTGGTTTGGTTGAAAGTGAATAAATTTTCATGAAAAACCTGAATGAGTTGCTATAGGATGCGAAAGATGCCCAACAAGAGGTCTTATAGCCACACCTCTCTCGCCACTTTTTCTCCTCGGTACAAAACTGAGTGTGGATGTGTGTGCTTGTACTTAATGCGATAATTCGTATCAGCATTTTCTTTAATTTGTTTTTCTTCTATATTACTCAGGTATTCTTTTATTAACCCTTTTACCCCCAACGGACGTACTGGTACGTTTCCCAAAACTCATCCCTTTACCCCCATGGATGTACTGGTATGTCCTTGCAAAAAAGATGCTATAAAAAATTTTTTTTCATATTTTTGATTATTTTTTGAGAAAATTCAGGCTTTTTCCTGATATTTTTGTGGGAGGAATAAAGCAGTTGATATTTTTGTGACTGGAATAATGAGGTGGATACTAGGGAAAAATGCTAATTCAACTTAGGTAAAGTAAATATTAGCTTGAAGCATCAGTAATAAAGACTTAGAAGTAAAAGCACAAAATTCTAATCAACTTACGTTCCTGGTTCGATATTTATGAACTCCGTGCCCGACATATGACCCTGATCAGAGTCGTAGATGAAGAACTCGTAAGTCTGAGGATTATTCTGCAGCTCCAAGCGGACAGAAGAATTGAAGGGTACGCTGGAGTCGAGGTTAAAAAGCATTCTGAAATATGAAAAGATCTTTAGCTGACAAAGCTAAAATTTTCATGATATTAAGTCACCTAAATCAATGCCTAGGTTTCAAGCGGTGATCAGACGTGAAGGTAGAGTGCATGATAGAGATAGTAACTCCAATTAAGGAAAAGTTAATGTATAAATTATTATCACCTCACAGTCGCTGCTCCTAACTTACTTCACTTGGCATATAAAGCTTTGGCCCTTCCGTAAATAAACCAACATTCATGTTCTCTTTTTTAGTCAATGATCTCTAGTGGTTATGCTGTTGTTACTTTTCTACAACCTTTTTCTTTTTTACATTATGGGGTTGCCAGCTGAGCAATAACTTTTCTCATTTTAATCAAGAAATCCTTTAGCCTACACAAAGAATGATCACTAACTTTGGCTTAGAAACCTGGTTACTAAACAGTACTTTGAAACTTTATTCTAAAAATTACTAAAGATTTATCTAAATGGTTATACCTTAATTGGCAAAGTCTTTATTTACATAAAAATATATTCATTTGAGGAAAGAGCATAACACATTGTAAATTCCTTTGTTGGCTTTACAAAAAAAAAAAACACTCGTGAAAATGCAAAGATAAGTAGGATGCATTTAGAAATTCTGCTATGTTAACACCTTGAGAGGATTCTTGAAAAATCTACCAGTAATTCAGTCATAATGCTCTACAATGCATTTACTTACAGAGTAAAAACACTAAAAATGGAGGTGCCGTATGATATAACTTAGGAAGGACACGGAAAATATAGAGAAGAAAGACAGAAGACCTTTTCTTGATCGGAGTTGCAGACGATAACACCTTGAGAGAATTCCTGAAATATCTATCAATAATTCAGTCACAAGGCTCCACAATGCATTTACTTACAGTGTAAAAACACTAAAAATGTAGGCAACAATATGAAATGACTTAGGAAGGGCTCAGAAAATATAGAGAAGAAAGACAGAAGACCTTTTCTTGATCGGAGTTGCAGACGATAACACCTTGAGAAAATTCCTGAAATATCTATCAATAATTCAGTCACAAGGCTCTACAATGCATTTACTTATAGTGTAAAAACAGTAAAAATGAAGGCTATATTATGAAATGTCTTAAGAAGGGCTCAGAAAATATAGAGAAGACAGGAGACCTTCACTCGATGAGCGTTGCAGACGACAAAACACACGATAACAACGACGATGAGACACTACTCAACCTCACCTGACACTTGGATTTCCTTCAGACGGTTTCTCGTATTCGTCGGGCGTATTTACACGAACTACCTCCGCCTTGTTATCACCGGCCGTTATCATCACAGTATATGCCTACGAGAGAAATCTAGAATTAATATGTAAACTTGAGAAGAATATAAGCAGAAGATTCAGTGATATCAAAATTGAGCTAATTTTATAAGTTATAAGCTGATTAAAGTTGTGGCAAGAACAGATTATTTGAATATTACTAGTCTATGGTATTCGCCATCAAGAAAATTAAACACACACTTTCTCGTAGTACTAAAGCACAGTATAAGTACGTACTTCAAGTCAACAATTAGTATATCCACTACTTAAACACTGGCCTTACCAAGTAACACATGCAGTACTTTAAAATACTGTCTTATGATCTGGAAAACTGTATGTATATGAAAATACTTTTCAAAAAATATAAATGCTAGGTATAACAGGAAAGTACTTAAACCCCCATTAAGAGAATTTTCCATACTCAAAACAATTAAAGCAAGACTGTTTGAAGGATTTCCACACGTAGAAAAAATTCATGAATAACTTATCCTTTTTGATTACGAAGACTTAAAAAGTTTTATTGGTTTATTATACTAGTCATCTAAAGTTGAATACCATACTACATACATACATACATATACCAAGGCACTTCCCCCAATTTTGGGGGGTAGCCGACATCAACAAATGAAACAAAACAAAAAGGGGACCTCTACTCTCTACGTTCCTCCCAGCCTGACAAGGGACTCAACCGAGTTCAGCTGGTACTGCTAGGGTGCCACAGCCCACCCTCCCCCAAACTAAATCAGCTAAAACACGGAGAAGTGTCGGTTTTAATACCGACACCCTTTAGGGGCGAGTGAGCTCGGTATACTCCTGGCATTCCATGCAACTTTTTTCTCTGGTATATTTAGCAGCTGAACTCGGTTGAGTCCCTTGTTAGGCTGGGAGGAACGTAGAGAGTAGAGGTCCCCATTTTGTTTTTGTTTCTTTGTTGATGTCGGCTACCCCCAAAATTGGGGGAAGTGCCTTGGTATATGTATGTATGTATATTTAGCAGTATTTATACCTTAGAAATGGTGCTTTAAGGAGCATTTCACCGGGCGTCACAGGTCCCTCGCCCAGAAATAGATTTTTCCTTTGTCAAAATCCCTCTTCTATGTCTAAATTCACAAGAGATTTTTTTAGAATTTATTTTTATATTTATTAATGGTTTGTACTATTCAAAATATTACTGACTGGCTTGGATTTATATACTTTAGGACAGGACAAGGCAATGGGGAAAATATTGAGGCCAACTGTACTGTCCTCATCATCTCCTCCTACGCCTATTGACACAAAGGGCCTCGATTAGATTTCGCCAGTCGTCTCTATCCCGAGCTTTTAATTCAATACTTCTTCATTCATTATCTCCTCCTTCACGCTTCATAGCCCGCAGTCACGTGGGACTGGGTCTTCCAACTCTTCTCGTACTTGGTGGAACCTAGTTAAATGTACTATACCGTACCAAAAAAAAAATTAACTTCAATAACGCATATCTCAATTTGAGGCACACACTCAACTCACCGTTTTCTCCACCACTTGAATGGTAGTGGGGCCTACGTCGTAGTCCGTTACTTGTCCGCACGCGGTTTTGTCGAATGAAATACTAACTTGGAGGTCGTTCAAGATACCATCTGGGTTATCCAGATTCACGCTGTCATATTTCTGAAAAGAAATTAGGATGTGTTCAAAGCTCTTTTTATTGATCAGCTTGGTTTATTTATGAAGTTTCCCTTGGAAAGATTTCACCAATGTCAAATTTTCCTTAACATTAAAATGTACAGTATTAAATTTAAAATAAGATTACTTCTTTCCTTCAATTTATCCAAAAGTTTCCAAAGGTATTATTATTATTAATATTATTATTATCATTACTATTATTATTATTATTATTATTATCATTATTATTATTATTATTGTCATCACTAGTTAAGCTGAAATCCTAGTTGGAAAAAGAGGAATGCTATAAGCCCGAGGGCTCCAACATGGAAAATAGCCCTTTGAAGAGAGAAAATAATGAAACTAAAAGAAAAGTAATTAATTAAAATATTTGAAATATTTTTTAAATAATCTTTAATAATGCCATTTCAAAATTACCATCTTGGAGATAAAAAATAATTACGGCCGACCCACTCGACAAACCACCCAAAAGGCACTGCGGTATAATATCTCGACTTACTCAACATACAGATGGTGAATTATTCTGCCATGTAAAAAAAGAACTGACACTAAAAAAACCTGGATAAGGAACTGAACTATGTAACAAAATTTAATTTATATAAACCCTTTTACCCCCAGGCTATTTGGAAATTTCGACCCTTGACCCCCAGGGGTTATTTTTTTTCAAGCATATTTTGCAGTATATATTTTTTAAATTGCTCTAACAGCCTTAATTTTCCATCATAGAGAGGTCAGGTTGGTCTCATTCTCTTGGAAAATGCCGGAAGTTTCTCAAAAAATTATCAAAAATATGCAAAAAAAAATTTAAATAGCAGTTTTTTGCAAGGACGTACCGGTACGTCCATGGGGGTAAAGGGATGAGTTTTGTGAAACGTACCAGTACGTCCTTTGGGGGTAAAAGGGTTAAACAGATTATAATTTGTACATTAACATTCCATATTCAACATGCAAAGTTAATTTTTTACACTAAGCTTACAACTTTGTTGATAAATAACCTAATGTAGACTAGGATATACTTCAGCAAGGGGTGGTATTATAGTTTTCCTTAAACATTACATTGAATGGTATAGGCAATTCTATCAAGTGTCCCATTTTGAAATATATACAATCTTCTGCCCTATACTACTCGTCAGATCCCCTCAACATCATCTCGCTTAGATAATTAACTACTAAGCTAATAAAACATGCTTAAAAACATTAATAAGATATTTTATTAACGTATTTGATCTTAAAATAACTTAAGTGCCCTCCTAAACGTATACCCGTATCGTCCCTCTCTTCCCTTCCTGGCCAAAACATGTAAAAAACTTACCATTTGTTCCAAATTCTTGAGGGTAACTTCCTTTTCCCATCCGGGTGACAGAGTTACGTCACAAGGCAATGTGTTAATGAAAGACAGTCTGGCTTCCCCTGCCTCGATTGGAACTGGATAGGTTTTCTGGAAAAGAAAACAGAAGGTTAAACATTTTGTCTTACATACATACATATACCAAAGGCACTTCCCCCAATTTTGGGGGGTAGCCGACATCAACAAATGAAACAAAAAAAAAAAAGGGGGGGGGACCTCTACTCTCTACATTCCTCCAGCCTAACCAGGGACTCAACCGAGTTCAGCTGGTACTGCTAGGGTGCCACAGCCCAACCTCCCACATTATCCACCACAGATGAAGCTTCATAACGCTGAATCCCCTACTGCTGCTACCTCCGCGGTCATCTAAGGCACTGGAGGAAGCAGCAGGGCCTACCGGAACTGCGTCACAATCGCTCGCCATTCATTCCTATTTCTAGCACGCTCTCTTGCCTCTCTCACATCTATCCTCCTATCACCCAGAGCTTTCTTCACTCCATCCATCCACCCAAACCTTGGCCTTCCTCTTGTACTTCTCCCATCAACTCTTGCATTCATCAACTTCTTTAGCAGACAGCCATTTTCCATTCTCTCAACATGGCCAAACCACTCGAAATACAGTGGCCTTGCCTAACATCGCTCAAGACCCCAGTAGCGTATGTTTGTGTTTTACCAATCACCCATATCCTTCCTCCCAACAGCGAGGAGTCCTGGCAAGGTTAAGTCAACAGTTCAAGAAGTGTGGATTTTTTTTTTTTAAGGAGCTGAAGTGGCTTTATTTGTTTATTACTTTATCTCTTAATGTGTAGTTAATCCTTTTACCCCCAGGCTATTTGGAAATTTCCAACCCTTAACCCCCAGGGGGTTATTTTTTTCCCAGCACATTTTGCAGTATATCTTTTTTAAATTGCTCTAAAAGTCTTAATTTTTGTCATAGAGAGGTCAGGTTGGTCTCATTCTCTTGGAAAATGCCTGAAGTTTCTCAAAAAATTATCAAAAATATGAAAAAAAAAAATGTTTATAGCATTTTTTTGCAAGGACGTACCAATATGTCCATGGGGGTAAAGGGATGGCTTTTGTGAAACGTACCAGTACGTCCTTTGGGGGTAAAAGGGTTAATGTGTAGTTAATATATGGAGTACATTATCTCAAATAACTTACTGAAGATTATATAGTTGCTTTAAGCAAACCTATCCATTGATTACATACAAAATCCTGGGGTGTCTACACTGATAGCAAAGTGACCGCCTCTCCTTGTACATAAATAATTGCCAACATAACACAAAAAAATATCAGTTCCCAAAATATTGACCTTACACCTGCTGAAATAGAAAAAAATGGTATGTATCTAGGAAAACTTAAATGGTTTGTGGCTATGAAACAAATAGTAATTTTTTGTATTATTATTAGAAACTTAATTTTGATTATCCCTCTGTGCCTTTTTCCAAAAAAATAGTTTTAATCGTTATTATCTTAGCTCCATTCTCTTGACCTGTTACTTAGGTTTTTTGGGTATTCCACCGTTGTATATTTGTTGTGTAGTGAACGTCGGGTTGTGGTCGGCATTCGGACACTAGGCAGTTCGGGTGCTACCTCTGGCCACAGTCCGCAAACCACTACACTGCCATGTACATAATTGAGTCCAGACTTGAAAATAATTTTGAAAACATGAATACGTACCTCAAGCTGAAGCTCCAGCACACCCGACACGACAAAGGCCGCTCCAGCTAAAAGACCTCCGACGAACATCCTCGGCAGCTGTCTCTTCAAGAGATTGCACTTGGCGAGCAGTGGGTAAATGAACGAATCAAATATGGGAATCAGCATCAAAATCAAGATGGGGTTGACAACCTGGAAATGGAGTGAAAAAAATAAGTTTGGGAAAGAAAATACTGTATTTTAATTCTAGCAGTACCAGCTGAACTCGGTTGAGTCGCTTGTTAGGCTGGTAGGAACGTAGAGAGTAGAGGTCCCCTTTTTTTTTTTGTTTCTTTGTTGATGTCGGCTACCCCCCAAAATTGGGGGAAGTGCCATGGTATATGTATGTATGTATCTATTTACCAAGGCACTTACTTCCCCCAATTTTGGGGGGTAGCTGACATCAAACATATGAAAAAAAGGGATCTTTCCTCCGTTCCTCCCAGCCTGACGAGGGATATTTTCATTCTATTCTCTCTATTTACCAAGGCACTTACATCCCACAATTTTGGGAGGTAGCCGACATCAAACATATGAACAAAAGGGGACCTTTCCTCCATTCCTCCCAGCCTGACGAGGCATTCAGCAGACTTTGGCTGGTACTGCTAGGGGGCCGCAGCCCACTTGGGAAAGAAAATATTTTCATTCTATTCTATCTATTTACCAAGGCACTTATTTCCCCCAATTTTGGGGGGTAGTCGACATCAAACATATGAACAAAAGGGAACCTTCCATCTCTCTGCTCCTCCCAGCCTGACGATGGATTCAGCAGACTTTGGCTGGTACTGCTAGGGGGCCGCAGCCCACTCTCCCCCATTTTCATGCTACATATAAAAAGTTTATGAAAATAGTAATATTTTATTAGACCTAAAAAAAGGATAATTTCCTTAGAATATTTAAACGAATGTAAACTAACCTATTAAAACATTTTCGACTGCTGTAAACTTGCACGGACAGTACATTTTTCATACTGACAAATTAACTTGATACAACAGATGTTTTCCCTATTGGGGCTCCTGGGCTTATAACATCCTGCTTTTCCAGCTAGGGTTGTAGCTTAGCAAGTACTAATAATAATAATAATATATAATAATAATAATAATAATAATAATAATAATAATAATTTCTTTTTTTCTCTGGTATATTTAGCAATATTTATGCCTTAGAAATGGTGCTGAAAGGTTCACGGAGTGACACAGGTCGAGCCCAGAAATAATAATAATAATAATACAATATAGAGTTGAATTCAAAATATTCCTTTGATTTCTAATTGATATTCTACAATACTATATAAACAATAAGTCCTAACTTCCAAACAATAATAGTCACACTAAATCCTTCAACATTAGTTCTAAAATGCTTCAAACTCAGATGTCAAGATGTGAAATCCTTAGATCTCTTGAAGGGTTTGAGCAAAAAACATCTGGTGGTTCCAGTCTCCATTTGAGATAGATCTCACTCCCAATATTAGAAAGGACAGGGGAGATGTAGGGGTAGAGAGGGGGGATGTTGATGAAGGAGAGGCCTAATTGGTGAGGGACCTATGGTTGTGGTTCAATCACGCCCCAGTTTTCTATACCGGCACTCAAAGAGTGAGCGAGCTAGGCTTATTCCTGACATTCCATACATCTCTTTTTTTCCTCTGGTATATTCAGCAATAACTATGCCTTAGAAATGGTGCTAGAGGAGCATTTCACTGGGCGACACAGGTTCCTCGCCCAGAAATAGATTTTTCCTTCATCTAAATCCCTTTTTTATAACACTACATTCTCTCAAAAAGGAAAACAGTTATCTAAATAACGATATTTAAATAAGGACTGACATTCGCTCAAAAATAAGAAAACCTTCCTTTTAACAATGACCCTTTCTTAAATATGACAGAATTCGTTCAAAAGTTGCATAGAATTTTATAAAAAAAATGATGATGCTACAATACAGTACAGGACCAGTATAATCTGTGAATAACAACTCTGTCACAGCCATCCTGTTTTGTTATAAACAATAACACCAGAAGCAAAACAACAGCTTGTGGTGGCCGATGTGGTAACGTCCCTGACGGGCGATCGCCTTACTGGGGTTCGAGTCCCGCTCAAACTCGTTAGTTCCTTTGGTGGCTACAACCTCACCATCATTGTGAGCTAAGGATGGGTGGTTTGGGGGAGCCTATAGAGCTATCTGCTGAGTCATCAGCCTGGCATTCCTTGGTCCTAACTTCAGTGGAGAGGGGGCTTGGGTGCTGATCATATGTACATAAGGTCAGTCTCTATGGCATTGTCCTGCTCGATAGGGCAATGTCACTGTCCCTTGTCTCTGCCATTCATGAGCGACCTTTTTTCTTTTTTTAAAAATTAGGATTGTCTTAACCCTTTTACCCCCAAGCTATTTGGAAATTTCCAACCCTTAACCCCCAAGGGGTTATTTTTTTTCAAGCACATTTTGCAGTATATCTTTTTAAAATTGCTCTAACAGCCTTAATTTTTGTCATAGAGAGGTCAGGTTGGTCTCATTCTCTTGGAAAATGCCTGAAGTTTCTCAAAAAATTATCAAAAATATGCAAAAAGAAATTTAAATAGCAGTTTTTTGCCAGGACGTACCGGTACGTCCATGGGGGTAAAGGGATGAGTTTTGTGAAACGTACCAGTACGTCCTTTGGGGGTAAGGGTTAATATACCAACATTATTTCAAATTGAATACTAAGTTAATTACCTGCATCTGATCAGGCTTAATCGTAAATCCGCCAATCTCTCCATTCATGCGAGTGGCCTGGAAGGTCCAACGGGATCCCTGGAAAATTAAAAGATGGGGGGTCAATGATAAAACAATGTAAACACTTGAAAATTAAAAGAATCCACAATAGAAATTTTATAAATTAAAAGCCTGTTATTCCATATAATATAGAATGTTTGGAAGATTGAAAGATGTGCACGTGTTTAGGGGTATGGCTAACGGTATGTCTGATCATTTTTTGGTGGAAGGAAAATTAGTTGTGGGGGAATAGAGTGGGTGAATGTAAAAGGGAGCTAGTGAGGGTCGAAGAGCTAATAAAACCGGGGGTAAAAAGTAAATATCAGGAAAGGTTGAAAATGACATATGACGAAGTGAGATTTTTCATGAAAGCATTAAATTGCAATAAACTTTTAAGCACTTATATTACTAAGCAGGGATCTAGAATATTGCAGTTCAGTACTGTACTATATTCAAGTTTTCATAAGTTTCACCATTAAATAGTGTTAGAACTTTAAAATTAAATAATTAAAGCAGTTATCTGCGCACAAAAAATAATAACCCGATTTATAATAACAGCATTACTCTTGCTAACATCCGACAACACAAACTTCGCTGCTCTCTTCCTCCAAACTCGGTTGATGTCCTTGAGTTTGGCTTTTAGTAAGAGGTCTGTTACTGAGGCGAATTGAAGGATCTTTTCACCGGGCGTCACAGCTATCTCCCCAGAAACAGATTTTTCCTTCGTCAAAATCCCTTTACTCTCGCTAACATCCGACGACACAAACTTCCAGTTTTCAAATGGTTACCAGATAATTCAACTCCCAACTCGCTGAGTAAATCTCAATGAATCATGAATCTCTCAATAAAACCATTCAAGTCTCTCAACAAACCTGTTGGTCAAACAGCGCCCAGAAAATCGGCAACGGGATGTACATCAGCAGAACTTTGAGGAGGACCTTGACGTCGGCAATGAGATCTTTGCTGTACTTGTCGTCCGCATGGTCTAACCAGTGATCTCTCTCCTTCGTGGATTTCCTTCTCATTTTCAAAGCATGCTGAAAGCATACAGGATAAATGTATCAATGTGAAACAACGTAAATACCGTATTTCCCGTGTCTTAAGACGTTACAAGTGGTAAGACGTTACAAGTGGTAAGACGCACCATAAGAGTTTTTTCCAAGGCCGTATTCAGCAACTGTCTGTTTGTATTATATTGGAACTCAGGCAACAAAGTCATTGTCAATATATTGCTTTATTACAAAATATCAAGAAAATATGTGAAAATAGATATATACTGCATAAACGACTAATATGTCATAACGTCTTCTGTTACGAGACCCACTAGTTGGCATGTTTGCTCGTAGGGGGGGGTTGCCGAGTCATCAGCTGATTACCAAAACAAACAATTTGCTACTGAACTTCATCAAATAAAGTGCAATATTAAAATAACTGAATTTATTACATATGAATGATAATTGTAGGTTTATATTCTATTTGGTGAGTTTGAGTGCTTGTATGTCTATAGTTGCGTGTTTGAGGGGTTTCAAACTCCCCTATAAAACTTTTTCTTTAGTGTAAAGACGCAGGGTGATTTTGGGGGGCATTTTTCACAAAAAAGATGCGTTTTATGACAAGGGAAATACGGTAATTTGAATTGAAAAAGCAAACTTTTTTTTCTTGAGAAACACTTAAAGGAAGTTACAATTACTATACACTCCAATGAATGTGTCAACTACTGTTTATTTAAATGGGTAATTGGAAAATTGTAAGATTCTAGCCTCTTACACTGAACATCATTGTATATACATAATGGGTATTCTCAAATAGATTTTTGAAAGATGGAATTACTTGACAGCTATTGAAGATCTCAGTTATCAGAGAGGACATGGAAACAGACATAAGACAAATTAGATCATTATCAAAGTTTTTTACTCCAATTAGAGATGTTATTGATCTAAGCAATTCATTCTACTAATTAAATATTAATCCTACAATTTCATAGAACATGTAAAGCAGGAGTAAATTACTATATTAAAAGTGTAAAAAGGCAGGAGCATTAAATTCATGCAGTGATGATCACCCAGTGGATTTGAAAGTTTAAAGGGGGATAAAAATAAAAGAAGGTTTTGACAGACAAGCAGAAAATAAACCACAAAACAAACGTGAAGTAAAAGGTACAATTAACCTCTGGTACCCTCTGCAATATGTCGTGCAAGGTGAATTGTAAAAGAAATGGCAAAGCTTCACTTAACCCTTTTACCCCCAAAGGACGTACTGGTACGTTTCACAAAAGCCATCCCTTTACCTCCATGGACGTACCGGTACGTCCTTGCAAAAAAATGCAATAAAAAAAAATTTTTATACTGTATTTTTGATAATTTTTTGAGAAAATTCAGGCATTTTCCAAGAGAATGAGACCAACCTGACCTCTCTATGATGAAAATTAAGGCTGTTAGAGCAATTTAAAAAAAATATACTGCAAAATGTGCTTGAAAAAAAAATAACCCTTGGCGGTTAAGGGTTGGAAATTTCCAAATAGCCTGGGGGTAAAAGGGTTAACCTCTGGTACCCTCTGCAATATGTCGTGCAAGGTGAATTGTGAAAGAAATGGCAAACCTTCACTTAAAAGATGCAACCAAAACAATAAACGACAACCTTTCACATACCCCTTCACTTATATTTTCACTTCTAACTCCAACATTCCTGGGCTAAGGGGCAAAATTAGTTCTCTTGACTTTCCTTAGCCTTGAGCACCAACTTCTATTACCTGAACTCCCACTGTGACTAGATCTTTATTATCAGACCTTTTTTATATCATTTTCAAATTTCCGGGGTATTCCTATAAAGGACATTAGACCATAATGTCGTTGTCTTCTTCCCCACCGTTTTCCCTACATTAACCCTTTTACCCCCGGGCTATTTGGAAATTTCCAACCCTTAACCCCCAGGGGTTAATTTGTTTCAAGCACATTTTGCAGTAATTTTTTTTTTTCAAATTGCTCTAACAGCCTTAATTTTTGTCATAGAGAGGTCAGGTTGGTCTCATTCTCTTGGAAAATGCCTGAAGTTTCTCAAAAAATCATCAAAAATATGCAAAAAAAAATTTAAATGGCAGTTTTTTGCAAGAACGTACCGGTACGTCCATGGGGGTAAAGGGACGAGTTTTGTGAAACGTACCAGTACGTCCTTTGGGGGTAAAAGGGTTAAAGGGCTGGTTGCCTGATGAGCCCTCTCTCCAATGCCTTCGATCAAAGGTATCCTCTTCCAGCAAACCTCTTCTCTCAATATCATCCTTCACCCTATGTCCCTGTTGATCTTCTTCCCCTTACAAGTTCCTCCCAAGCCATCTTCATTCCCTCCTCACCATCCATCCTTAACCCTTTTACCCCCAAAAGGACGTACTGGTACGTTTCACAAAAGCCATCCCTTTACCCCCATGGACGTACCAGTACGTCCTTGCAAAAAAATGCTATAAAAAAAATTTTCTCATATTTTGGATAATTTTTTGAGAAAATTCAGGTATTTTCCAAGAGAATGAGACCAACCTGACCTCTCTATGACGAAAATTAAGGCTGTTAGAGCAATTTAAAAAAATATACTGCAAAATGTGCTGGTAAAAAAATAATCCCCTGGGGGTTAAGGGTTGGAAATTTCCAAATAGCCTGGGGGTGAAAGGGTTAAAACTTTTTGAAATAATTGTGATGTATATGAATTCATATACATCACAATTATTTCAAAAAGTTTTAAAATGTAATTCAATATCATCAAGACTTGTAATCTCAAATTTGGAATTTTTAACCATATTGGCTGCACACTTTGCAGAATTAACCCTTTCGCCCCCAAAGGACGTACCGGTACGTTCTTGCAAAACATTGTTATTTACATGTTTTCGCATGTTTTCAATAACTTTATGAGAAACTTTAGGCATTTTCCAAAAGAATGAGACCAACCTGACCTCTCTACGACAAAAATTAAGGCTGACAGAGCAATTGGAAAAAAAAAAATATATAGCAAAATGTGCTCGAAGTTTAACCTTATGGCGGGGGTAAAAAGGTTAATAAATAAATAATGTTGCAGTAAAAATACCATCAAGTGTTCCATAGCCTTGATAGTATCTTTCTCCTGCCTGGCTCATTATGAAGGTTTTCTATAAAAGATTAAACTGCATCTTATCTCTCTTCTAGTTTTGTTAAAGTTTTTAGAATTTATATAGGAAATATTTATTTTAATGTTGTTAATGTTCTTATATTTTATTTTTCCTCGTTTCTTTTCCCCACTGGGCTATTTTCCCTGTTGGCGCCCCTGGGCTTATAGTATCCTGCTTTTCCAACTAGGGTTATAGCTTAGCAAGTACAGTAGTAATAATAATAATAATAATAATAATAATAATAACAACAGGAAAAAAAGGATATTAGAATACTGTACTGTTAATGTGTCTATATTAACCCTTTTACCCCCAAAGGACGTACTGGTACGTTTCACAAAACACACCCCTTTACCTCCATGGACGTACCGGTACGTCCTTGCAAAAAAATGTAATAAAAATTTTTTTTTTTCATATTTTTGATAATTTTTTGAGAAAATTCAGGCGTTTTCCAAGAGAATGAGACCAACTTGACCTCTCTATGACAAATATTAAGGCTGTTAGAGCTATTTGAAAAAAAATATACTGCAAAATGTACTGGGAAAAAATAACTCCCTGGGGGTTAAAGGTTGGAAATTTCCAAATAGCCTGGGGGGTAAAAGGGTTAACAATATGGCTTTAGAGAAGCCAATCTAAGCTCCTCACGCGCACAGATTTCCTTTTCGACCAGATTAGTCACCCTGCTGCCTGTGTCTAATTAAGAGATTTAGGGGGGGGCATTTCTTCCACACCCAAAGTTCTCGTTACTTCACCAGGTAGCTCATCTGCTTATATAACCGTTGGGAAACATGGATCGCTATGATATACCGCTTAGCACGGTGATGATATATTACTTCCGACATATACAGTACTGTATAGTCCATTTCTTTTAGCAAGTCATATTTGCACCGACTCGCAGCGGTGCCCTTTTAGCTCGGAAAAGTTTCCTGATCGCTGATTGGTTGGACAAGATAATTCTAACCAATCAGCGACCAGGAAACTTTTCCGAGCTAAAAGGGCACCGTTCCGAGTCGGTGCAAATATGACTCGCTAAAAGAAATGGACTATAGTTTATTTCCCTATTTCCTTTTCTCACTGGGCTAATTTTTCCCTGTTGGAGCTCTTAAAGGGCTTATAGCATCCTGCTTTACCAACTAGGGTTGTAGCTTAGGTAATAACGACGACAAACTAGATACTGTACTTAAAGGTTAAAGGTTAAAGGTGACTGGTTTCAGTTCCGGTTCCATCAGAATAGATGCTCACCAGACCGTCAGCCGGGCAAGCCCAACCCCCTACTGTGGTGCCCTACCACAGCAGTGGCCTCCCCAGTAAACCGCTTAAACTCACGGTCCTG
Source organism: Palaemon carinicauda (assembly GCF_036898095.1). Lineage (NCBI taxonomy): Eukaryota > Metazoa > Arthropoda > Malacostraca > Decapoda > Palaemonidae > Palaemon > Palaemon carinicauda. The sequence goes on along the minus strand of NC_090732.1, from coordinate 127,116,082 downwards.
GGCGGGGAACGATCTCTTGCCATACGAAATGCTAGGCAAACACGTTACCACTGTACTAGCCAGGAGGCTTAATCATCGTAAGTAGATCATACAAAAATCCCTCCTTAAAGTAACACTTTACGACCACCACCACCTACCGAAATAACTCTCCCGACATCCGTGATGACGCTTCCGTTGGGCGGCACAATCCTGTAGCACCTTGAGAAGTACCCAACCACGAAGACCACTGAAAGTGTTAAAGAAGAGACGTGCGTTTAACCTCTAGACCCGAACCCCGTGCAGTTTCAACATGCGTGTTAGTGAACCCGACGATGGTAAAGTATAATACACTAAACGAGATACTGTGGATGAGGTTTGAAGTCATATTTCAATGCCGTTTATTTATAAACATCTTCTGTCGTTCGTCTTCGAGTTATAACCAGTTTATTACTCTACCGTTCTCTATGCTAAGTTCTTTATTATTCTCTTCTATGGAAGCTTAACCCTTTTACCCCCAAAGGACGTACTGGTACGTTTCACAAAACCCATCCCTTTACCCCCATGGACGTACCGGTACGTCCTTGCAAAAAAATGCTATAAAATTTTTTTTTTTCATATTTTTGATAATTTTTTGAGAAAATTCAGGCATTTTCCAAGAGAATGAGACTAACCTGACCTCCCTATGACAAAAATTAAGGCTGTACGAGTAATTTAAAAAAAATATACAGCAAAATGTGCTGGGGAAAAAATAACTCCTTGGGGGTCAAGGATTGGAAATTTCCAAAGAGCCTAGGGGTAAAAGTGTTAATACGTTCATCTATTAACAACATTGATTTTTTTCCTGAATCTTTACTCCTACTGAAGATAATGTAATGTATATACACCTAATTCACTCTACTCCTGTTTAATATAAACAGTATTCATAGAATTTTTATCAGCTTTAACCCTTATTCTATGACTTTGGTCTCTAAATATATGGCAAAATATTTTTAAATGTTAAAACTATTAATTTGCTATATTATTCTTCTTTACTTTTCTTCTATCTTCTAAATTGCTATAATTTTGCTTTGTTTTTCCTACATCTTATACTATTTACTTCATATTTTATTCATATATTTAAGCTAATTATGAACTGTTACAATAAAATACTACAGCACACTTATCAACACTATTGTAAGCTTATTGCTTGTCTCAAATTATTATCCTAATCACAGTAGGACTATATTATTCACCATGACCAGTACTACAAAAAATGTACTAAGTACAAATTATTCTGGTCAACAAGAGGAAACTACAGAAGATGAACCACTAGTAACTATGTCTAGCCATGATCAGAGTTTAGCCATAACCAATAGAAATCTAATTATAGCCCATTCTTTTTAGCGAGGCAGATTTACACCGACTCCCAGGGTTGCCCTTTTAGCTCGGAAAAGTTTCCTGATCGCTGATTGGTTGAAGATAATTCTAACCAATCAGGTAGCAGGAAACTTTTCTGAGCTGAAAGGGCATCGGAAAAGTTTCCTGATCGCTGGTTGGAGAAGATAATTTAACCAATCAGGTAGTAGGAAACTTTTCTGAGCTAAAAGGGCATCGGAAAACTTTCCTGGTCGCCGACTGGTTGGAGAAGATAATTCTAACCAATCAGGTAGCAGGAAACTTTTCTGAGCTAAAAGGGCATCGGAAAAGTTTCCTGATCGCTGATTGGTTGGAGAAGATAATTCTAACCAATCAGGTAGCAGGAAACTTTTCTGAGCTAAAAGGGCATCGGAAAAGTTTCCTGATCACTGATTGGTTGGAGAATATCATTCTAACTAATCAGGTAGCAGGAAACTTTTCTGAGCTAAAAGGGCATCGGAAAAGTTTCCTGATCGCCGACTGGTTGGAGAAGATAAATCTAACCAATCAGGTAGCAGGAAACTTTTCCGAGCTAAAAGGGCACAACTGCAAGTCAGTGCTAATGCGCTTCATTGAAAAAAATTGAGTATAATCACTATATCTACAGTAGCCATGATCACAGTTCAGCCATAACCGATATAAATCCAATCAGTGTAATGTAGTATACTTCACCGCGACTACCAAAATACCGCATGCCTTGTTCCGTGCACTTACCGAAATCGTGGACGTCACTTCTACTAAAACATTATTTCCTGGCGGCTTCTTGATGTAATATTTTGACCCAACCAGGAACCAAACTGTAGAATATTGCTCAAATATTTATCATTGTTTTATAATATTTTCATGTGAGTAAATACGAGAAATTTTTTATTAAGAGTCTAAGAATGTTATAGCTGTTTTGGTGGCTTAAATTCAGTCTGTTTATCAAGGAATATAAAATTAAAATTAGAAAATCATTTCAAACTAATTAAGAATATTCTTATATCCCTAAATCAACTGTACAAATTGGAAACTGATCATTAACCCTTTTACCCCCAAAGGACGTACTGGTACGTTTCACAAAACACATCCCTTTACCCCCATGGACGTACCGGTACATCCTTGCAAAAAAATGCTATTTAAAATTTTTTTTGCATATTTTTGATAATTTTTTGAGAAACTTCAGGCATTTTCCAAGAGAATGAGACCAACCTGACCTCTCTAAGACAAAAAATAAGGCTGATAGAGCAATTTAAAAAATATATACAGTACTGCAAAATGTGCTTGAAAAAAATAACCCCTGGGGGTTAAGGGTTGGAAAGTTCCAAATAGCCTGGGGGTAAAAGGGTTAAATTCAGTCTGTTTATCAAGGAAAATAAAATTAAAATTAGAAAATCATTTCAAACTAATTAAGAATATTCTTATATCCCTAAATCATCTGTACAAATTGGAAACTGATCATTAAAAGTTTTGATATAAGTTTAACAAGACCACGAAAAGTCTAAAGGTCCCTAGTTTCAATGACTTGGTGAGAAACAGTAACCTAAAATTATCAACTAAGTATTGTAGTTTGATTGTAAATCATGAAGGATTAAATCCACTTCAAGCTTAATTCGATATGAAAATATCTAATCATTCTCTTATATCCATGAAGAGTGAGAAGACTTAGCAGATGTTATAAGAAAAAAAAATTCTAAGCAAATAATAAGGAGAATGTTGTATAATATTTTGAGTCCGTAGACATTAATATTATATTTATTAAAACTATTAATAACAAAATAAGTTTTACTTTAGATAAAGATAATATTGATTATACGTATCAATATTTGCTTCTATAAATTGCAAACTCTAATGAAAAAGATAATATTTGGTTCTATAAATTGCAAACTCTAATGAAAAAAACAATATTTGGTTCTATAAATTGAAAACTCTAATGAAAAAAAACAATATTTGGTTCTATAAATTGCAAACTCTAATGAAAAAAACAATATTTGGTTCTATAAATTGCAAACTCTAATGAAAAAAACAATATGTGGTTCTATACATTGCAAACTCTAATGAAAAAAACAATATTGGGTTCTTTAAATTGCAAACTCTAATGAAAAAAACAATACTGTATTTGGTTCTATAAATTGCAAACTCTAATGAAAAAAACAATATTGGGTTCTATAAATTGCAAACTCTAATGAAAAAAACAATATTTGGTTCTATAAATTGCAAACTCTAATGAAAAAAACAATATTTGGTTCTATACATTGCAAACTCTAATGAAAAAAACAATATTTGGTTCTATAAATTGCAAACTATAATGAAAAAAACCTAGGGTTGTTCCAATACTAACCCGCTCTCATTTACTAACGAAACATTTCACATACTCTCAAGGGATTTGATGCTCGAGACTCGTTACTTTATCAATTTCAAAAAAATCAATACGCAACAAAACGGAAGAACTAACCGAGGGCAATGACCATCAACACCGCGGGCACGCCAAAGGCGAGCGCGTAGCAGTCCTCTCCAAAACACTTGACGTCGTCTCTCAACAGCGGAGTGGTGTAGGTGGAGATGAATGAACCGGTATTAATGCTGAAACAAAAAAACAAAAAGACTAGGAGTGGAAAACTTGAAACCTCACCGATTAACCCTTTTACCCCCAAAGGACGTACTGGTACGTTTCACAAAAGCCATCCCTTTATCCCCATGGACGTACCGGTACGTCCTTGCAAAAAAATGCTATAAATTTTTTTTTTTTTTTCATATTTTTGATAATTTTTTGAGAAAATTCAGGCATTTTCCAAGAGAATGAGACCAACCTGACCTCTCTATGACAAAAATTAAGGCTGTTAGAGCAATTTAAAAAAAAATATACTGCAAAATGTGCTGGGAAAAAAATAACCCCTTGGGGGTTAAGGGTTGGAAAGTTCCAAAGAGCCTGGGGGTAAAAGGGTTAATATAACTGCCTCATTCAGATGTTTGGATTCAAATTGTCAGAAAAAATCAAACAAAATGATCGATTCTTAAAGGAGAATTAAAAATTGTGATACGAGGATAACGTGTTTTATTATGATACATCTTTGCTGTCGGGAAGTCCTGTATTTGCTTCACACCGCCAGCTCTGTGACTCAATTTTTTTTTTCCAGTGTTCTTTCATTATTCAAGCAATTTCTGTTCCAACATATTTATCATTGTCATCGCCATTTTTTTTTCTCCCTCTCTTTTTGTATGCTGATATGTATGTTATCATCATTGTTAAGCGTTAATTTTATTGTGATTTTATTACCCAGACATTAGAACTCTGTGGTCAACCTGCTAATTGATGTCTATAATATATCACTGATATTATTGCATATCTCATCTTTTTTTTACCGATGTCAAAAGTGTAGGATCACTGTACTCTTATTGTAACTCTGTATATGGCTTTTGCTGAAATAAAGATTATTATTATTATTAATATTATTATTATTATTATTATTATTATTATTATTATTATTATTATTATTATTATTATTATTATTATTATTATGCCTCGTAGGATTTTTATACAGGAGAGGGGGTTCCCAGCCCCCTCGTCCCGTCCCTTTTAGTCGCCTCTTACGACACGCAGGGATAATGTTGGCGCTATTCTAATTGTTGATGTCGGCTACCCCCCAAAATTGGGGGAAGTGCCTTTGGTATACAGTATGTATCTATGTGTATGTATTATTATTATTATTACAGTATTATTATTATTATTATTATTATTATTATAAAGTTCAGAGCTTCAATAGGGAGCCGAAGTCACGACACCAGTTACCATGGAAACGGCCAAATTGGTTTAAGCATAAATATTGTTCGGAAGGGATGGTTGCTTCCAGCATAATGTAGTTGATTTACTATTTTTCTGACAATAAACCGTGGTAAAAAGCACCATAATTCAGATCACATACTGGCCTTAAAACTATCCAAATAGGATAATAACTGGAAAAATTAAGTTGAAGGGTGGCTGTGTTAGAACACTGGCTAGTTATTAGGTCTGTGAGCAACCGAAGCATTTGTTGTGAACCACAACTTCGTAATTTGACGTTAAACTTCGGCTCCCTATTTCAGTGGGGTAGAACCCCAAAATTTCTCTATAAACTTGGGACTTAGTTTTGTAAAGGAAATGTTCAATGAGGATAAATCGGCTATGAAACAACTTCTCTTGGAAAAAAAAAAAAAAAATATGAATATGATGGCGAAACAACTTCGTAATTTGACGACAAACTTCGGCTCCCTATTTCAGTGGGGTAAAACCCCAAAAATTTCTCTATAAACTTGGGACTTAATTTTCTAAAGGAAATGTTCAATGAAGAGGATAAATCGGCTATGAAACAACTTCTCTTGGAAAAAAAAAATATGATGGCGAAAAATATACAAAAATGTAGCACTCCCAAAAAAAGATTTTTTAAAATGGAAATTCATATGACAGTTTTAAACCTTTGAGCAGCAAATTAAGACCAATTTTCCAACTCCATTTGACAGTATTGAAAGTATTTCACAACCAGTAATTACTCGACTATTCATTTTATTATTTACGTATATGAAAATTTTACAAAATACGTAACATCACATATCAACGAAAAGAAAATTTATTTAGCTATGAAATAAATGTTGTAGAGTCTGATCTTGTATAGTTTTTACGTTAAATGTAGATAAGTAAAATTTCTCTCAAATTTATGATGAAGGCAATAAATTGAACTGTCATAAAAATAAAATATTGCATGAACTTTTAAAGATGACTATTTTCTTAATTTTTTAAATGTTCTAATAAAAAATAATAAAAGAAAACCACTAACAACTTATTCAGAGTACTGTAGTGGAAAGATTATACAGTCTCTCACAAGCTAACTGGCCGCCCGATAATATTAAATCAATGCGGTACATAAATGTACTAAAAAGGAAAGCTGAAATAAATCATTTAGTATACTATATATTCAACATTCACTTTAGTCTTCCATAAGCATTATGTTGTACTGTACTATGACAACGTTAATGAATTACATACTGTACAAAATTCAACAATCTTCGTTAGTTTCTTTGGTCGCTGCAACCTCATCATTCTTGCGAGCTAAAGATAGGAGGGTTTAAGGGAGCCTATAGGTCTATCCGCCGAGTCATCAGCAGTCATTGCCTGGCCCTCTTTAGTCCTAGCTTGGTTGGAGAGGGGGCTTGGGTACTATCATATGAATATATGGTCAGTCTCTAGGGCATTGTCCTGCTCGATAGGGCAATGTCACTGTCCCTTACCTCTGCCATTCATGAGTGCCTTTAAACCTTAAATTTAATAGAACTTATCTAAACTCACTTTTTCTATCTGTGAATGCAATAAACTATAACACAAAAATGGAAAGGGCAATTTTAGCAACTGACTCGGCTATTCTGCTTTTAATTAACCCTTTTACCCCAGGCTCTTTGGAAATTTGCAACCCTTAACCCCCAAGGGATTATTTTTTCCCCAGCACATTTTGCAGTATATTTTTTTTAAATTGCTCTAACAGCCTTAATTTTTATCAGAGTGAGGTCAGGTTGGTCTTATTCTCTTGGAAAAGGCCTGAAGTTTCTTAAAAAGTTATAAAAAATATGCAAAAAAAAATTTTAAATAGTTTTTTGCAAGGACGTACCGGTACATCCATGGGGGTAAAGGGATGAGTTTTGTGAAACGTACCAGTACGTTCTTTGGGGGTAAAAGGGTTAATACACTGACATACATCAGGCAGAGGGTTAACTTTTAACCTACAAGTCTTTATCCCGAGTTATTCAATATTACCTGAAGTAGAAGATTGAAAAGAATCTTGTCAGTTCCTTCTCCTGCTGAGGAAGTATAAACTGGTCTCCCCCGAAAGCCGAGACGCAGGGTTTTATACCTCCCGTCCCGAGAGCGATGAGGAAGAGACCCGTCATGGCCACGCCTCTGTGTAAGGAAAAGTAATCTCACATTTTAGTTGTATCACAGCATCTTAAAAAAAACGTTTAATTACCTCCGCCAATGAAGTTGGAAGGAGGTTGTTTCAGGACCCGGTTTTTGTGTGTGTTTGTGAACAGCTTCCTGGCCACAATTTTAATCGTAGAGTAATGATACTTGTAGGGATTAGCTGTAATGTAAAAAGATACAAATGATTAAATTTTGGAAGGTTAAGATCAAGGTCAAGGTCAAGCAAAACGTCCAATTCACGTTATCAGCCATAAATTTGGACATCGTTGTCACAGAGACTTCAAACTTGGTTCATATTTGAGTGCATGAAAATCTAGAATAGCCAGGATAACAATATTCACTAACATGGTAAAATAAAAAAATAGTTTCCTCAGGATACATTTTCAAGATTTCCATCATAAATCTTGAAAAGACTCAAGATAATTTTTTGTGCAGTTGAAAAAAAAAACAAACAGATGTGTTTCAACAAAGTAAATTTGCATTAAAGAATTACACCTACAATTTTGAGTGAGTTTTATATCATTAAAGATAATCGATGCAAAAATCTGGTTAGATAAGGAGCCACTGTCAAACTTAATTTTGAGTTTTGTTACGGTTTAACTTCATGCCCCATAATTTGTACATGTAATAACTTTATCTAGATATCTATTCAAGTATTCAGAAACCCCAGGATCTATATTCAGGAGATGGAATTGAGGCAAAGAGAGTAGCATCATCTGCATATGGAACAAGCTAGTTTTCTAAGTCAAGCCACATATCCGAAGTATATCTATAGCATGGAAAGTAATAAGCAAAGAACAATACTGTAAGGAACACCGAATATTCCATTCCTCTAGTCACGATAGGCCCCTTTGCGTCAACAGGCATAGAAGGAATGACGATGATAGTCACTATATTGCTCAACAACAACTACTCTTTACCATCCATTATTTAAAAATTCAATAATCTCCAAGTCTCTTCGCAGCTTGCAACATTAGCAACTTGTATATTCTCAGACATTTTAGCATTCTACACTAAGAGTCCATTGTCGTGTTTAATTTTGATATCAATTGGCACATTATATCTAATGAAAATTATCTTCACTTACAAGAATTCTTATTCTCAATCATGAGAACCTTTTACCTTAACAAAAGTTCACTAGTGATGGCCAGATCTTACACCAACTTTCCAAATGTTTTCATGTCATAAATATGCCGACTCTAACCTCGTAAAACATTAGGAAGACCCCGCAGATGTTATACGCCACTAAATAATGATCCCTAATTGCATATTTTCAGAAATTGCACAGAACAGAATTTTGTTACTCAAAAACAGAATTTTGTTACTCAAAAACAGAATATTGTTACTCAAAAGAACTGCAGAACAATTTCCGAGATCACGCACCGATTATATTTACGAATTTGGGTTATAAGGCACGATGCCGGGCCCTGGGAGGCCAACCAGAGCTCGCCTCTAACTTGGGGGGAAAGCTAGCATTTGAAGTATAAGGTATATTAGGTTAAAAATTTAAGCGCACCTAGTGGCCAGAAAGGAGGCTGCAATGACCTTTATGCAATAAATACAGTGAACTGCTTGAGGTCCATCAACTATGCCCCTCTAAAAGGGATAGATATATATACAAAAATAATAAAACAACAATAATAACCACCGCAATACTCACATCTTTGGTTCTAAGCTTGGAAAAAACGGCGTAATGGCAGAGAGCGAAAGAACGGCATTTCCGAACACGTATATGATCGAGATGTAGAAGATCGTTCTGTGGGAATACGAATAGTATGAAATTGTGATAAATTTAATAATTATTTACATTTATTATTATATGAAGTTTTATTTTTTCAGTTTAAGGGATTCTAAAGGAAATATGTCGAGTCAGGAGCTAAATTTGATTGTGTATACTGCATTAGTTTATGGATAAAGAGAAGCCTATAAACTTAAAAAAATAAGATTATAAGCAGAGGCCTTAAAAATTAGGATTTAAAATACTAATAATTGAAAACTTCACATACCAATACTTAAAACCTTTATATAATTTGTGAGCCGACAAAAATGTGATTAAAGTAACAAAAATACCTTTGAGATAATCACAGTTTACGCAAATGGTGTTGTAAACACGAGAGCATATGAATTGAAACACATTAAGGCAGTTATACTGAAAGTGAATTAACGGGATTATTTAACCCTTTTACCCCCAAAGGACGTACTGGTACATTTCACAAAACTCATCCCTTTACCCCCATGGACGTACTGGTACGTTTCACAAAACTCATCCCTTTACCCCCATGGACGTACTGGTACGTTTCACAAAACTCATCCCTTTACCCCCATGGACGTACTGGTACGTTTCACAGAACTCATCCCTTGACCCCCATGGACGTACCGGTACGTCCTTGCAAAAAACTGCTATTTACATTTTTTTTTCATATTCTTGATAACTTTATAAGAAACTTCAGGCATTTTTCAAAAGAATGAGACCAACCTGACCTCTCTATGAAAAAAATTAAGGCTGTTAGAGCAATTTAAAAAATATATATTGCAAAATGTGCTTAAAAAAAAATTAAACGCCTGGGGGTTAAGGGTTGGAAAGTTCCAAATAGCCTGGGGGTAAAATGTTTAATAGTGATCACCTTTCATAACTTCAAATAATTAATCTTATTAGGCTGCGTACATGACGTTCGGGCTTGTCGTACAAGGCAAACACTGGTCTATACATTACAAATTTAACACTTTTACCTAACCATAGAAAAGCAATACATTTATAAGTTCTGTTGCAAAAATATATTTAGGGCATAATGGACGATCAATTGGGCAGACCTCGCCTAACCCAAGCATAAATCTCTCGCGTATAACTTCCGTACCTGAAACGTCCGAGAAGCGTGTCCGCAATGATGGCGCCGAAGAGCGGGGTGAAATAACACATCATGGCCCAGACATGATATACGACAGTGGCGGTGTCCTCGCTAAACAACAGCTGGTACTTCAGGTACAGGGTCAAAATTGCTAGAATGGTTAATAAGAGTATAAATCAAAATTAAATTCATAATTAGCAATGGGAAAATAAAATTATCGACTACATAAAAAGTAACTCATTAATTCAAACGACAATTTAAAGCCCTTTGCAATTTGTGTATTAGTTTATAGTTGAAATCTTACGACAATCAAATGGCGTGGAAATGCTAATAATATCAAAGTCTGATACTGTATAGCTGGATATTTACGAGCAGCAAACTGGACCATATCTCCATAGGATTTGTTGCTATACAGTACATGCTCCTATATGTCAAACTTGAATTACAACAACCACATTACCCAATAATATTGGTAGGCCATAAATTGAGTTTTGGGTCCGAGATTAATTTAGTAAAACTTAGTATAAAATTACCCTGATTATAATTATATTTAAACCATCCTAAAGTAACAATTTCCTGGGTTAGATCAAGGTTAGGCAAAGGTAATTATGAGTAGGGTAAGGTACAATATCGTAACGTAGGCGACTGTCAGGGAAATGATATGTCAGAGGCAAGCTTAAAGGGAAGATTGAGGATAGCGTAGGGTAAAAAATTGGGGATATAAGGTTGGGCACTGGGAATATAAAGCTATTCAGCAACCAACAATGAACTAAGAAGGGTATTATTTCAGTAAAGTCGCACTCGGCGGCATTACCGCTTGCCAGTACGTAGGAGCTCGCCGTTTTTCTTTTTATACGGGCGAAGCGAGCGCACGGCGGAGCTAAAACCATTAGATTTCGGTAATATTTCGATAGTCTACTGGTTTTTCCTCCGCCGTGCAATCTCTTCGCTCGCGAAGAAACACATTAAGCTCCTACGTACTGGCAAGCAGTATTGGCGCTGGCTGGGTCTCTACCAAAATATTGCCCTAAAATTTAAACAGCAAGATGGAAGGTAAAATGGAAGGATAAAAATGGGGTGCACCTAAAGGGCAATGTGACAAAGACATCCTTTAGTAATGACCCTGTAAAATGATACTTCAGAGCCCTTACTGGAATCCAACAAGTTCACCATAGATTATCCTGTCTCCTAGCCTAAAAATGTGCACTAGAAAGACACTTTTCATATTCAAACCCTTCTGTTAAAGATATGGTCAGGACTCTCAGGAGAATCATATATAAATTTGCCAGATAAATATGATAAAAATTCTCACATTACATTAAAAATCAGCATTAACCTACAGTTATATCACAGGTGAAAACATGCATGTTAAATCTTAACTTCAATAAATACAATATTGTTATATTTAACAGTGCAATTTGACATTAACACAGTATATAACATACACAGAAACTTTAGACCTTAAGTGAACACTTATAAAAAAAATCTAAATTTTAATAACAACACAAAATCAAGGATCATGGAAGAGTCATCATTCTCACTAACGCCATCTATTGGCAAGAATGAACACTAGAGCAATTAATAACAATATTTAATATTCTTTTGAAAATCTCTTTTATATATTAAATTCTGTAATTTTCCAAGATCTTTTACAAGTACCAAAACTGCATAAATTAATTATGAATCACGATAAAATTAAAATCTATTATAATATATAATATTAGGTAGTTAAAAAAGCATAGGTTAGGTTAGGACATAAACTCTCTCTCTCTCTCTCTCTCTCTCTCTCTCTCTCTCTCTCTCTCTCTCTCTCTCTCTCTCTCTCTCTCTCTCTCTCTCTCTCTCACTTACTTTTCATTCCATAATAGGAGAATCTCTCGCATAGCTCATTTCCGATAATGAAGAAGACCGACCTCGGATATGGAATTTTCTGTTGGAAAAAAAGAAAAACAGATTTAACTGACATTTTATATATATATATATATATATATATATATATATATATATATATATATATATATATATATACATGAGTTAAGACCTACGGTTAAGGACAAAATACTGTTTTAAAACCTGATAAATACAGACGTAGGCTATATGTTAAATAGGCCTAAGCTATTCAAATCAAAATACCTAAACAATAAAACAAATTAAAAAACTAAAAATACAATATAATTAATATGTTAAAAATGATAAAATAAGACACGCAGATACTCTAACCATTTTGTTTGAAGTCAGACCCAGCTCTGAGAATAAGTTTGAAAAACAAACTTGAAGGAAGTTTGAGCTAGATTTAACTATGGTGGTAAGTACACCCTTAGAGTATATGGATTTTAAGTACCGTTATTCCAATAAAATTTGTAATTAATAATTAAAATCAGCGTACATATGGATAGGTTTAAGTGGGCTTGAGTTTTTAAAATCTGAACATAAAATATATAGGCCTATATGAGTACTCTAAGTTTTAGGTTCAGTTTGGGTTTTAAAAACTGAAATTACAAAATCTATGCTTATTTAAGCCTTTTTGAAATGCATATAAAATGTAGTTAAGTTTAGTTAGGTTTATTTTGATCTCTCTCTCTCTCTCTCTCTCTCTCTCTCTCTCTCTCTCTCTCTTCCTCTCTCTCTCTCTCTCTCTCTCTCTCTCTCTCTATATATATATATATATATATATATATATATATATATATACATTGTTTCCCTAAAGATGTATAAAAGAAGCCATTTTTTGTTTTTAAAATAATGATATTTTTATTGAAATTAGTAAACACTATAATTCCCTCCCTCTCTCTCTCTCTCTCTCTCTCTCTCTCTCTCTCTCTCTCTCTCTCTCTCTCTCTCTCTCTGCAACAGAGAGGCAATAGATCTTGCCACATTGATAGATAGATATTTAGACATTTTAAAATCACTGATAGATATATGCTATTCAAGTCACGTGACTTTAAATTGGTGTCACCGTTACAATACTGTTTTTTTAATAGATTTCTGGAAACACCGAGACAGGAAATGAATTCCGGAGCCCAAATATTATTATTGAAGGTTCTTAATATATTTAATTAGCATTTCTGAGAGTTCCTTTGATAAAAAATAATAATAAATAAATAAAAATATGGTCTTCTAGGAAGGCAAAAAGTGTGACCCTGAGTTTTAACCACTGAAACAGGACTGATATAATTTTGGGGGGTCTAACCTAGACCTCTGGACTCAAATAACGGTAATATAAAGGAGAAATGAAGGGAATTTATCATTTAGAAATTTTACCATCTCTTAAAAACCGGAAGATCTAAATAATATGTCAATTTTCGTTGGGCTGAGCTAGACCTATATGACTTCAGATAAAGTTAATAAGCCCATTTGGGCTAGCAGACACTTTAATCATTGCCATTAGACCCAGAAAATCTGGTTATGAAGATAATGAACTCTGGCTATTATACCCAGAAAATACCCCTAAACTTCTTTTGGACCCAGAAAATTTGGTTATGAAGATGATGAACTCTGGCTATTTATACCCAGAAACGACCCCCTAAACTTCTTTTAGACCCAGAACATTTGGTTATAAAGATAGTGAACTCTGGCTACCATACCCAGAAACGACCCAGAAACTCCTTTTAGACCCAGAAAATTTGGTTATGAAGATAGTGAACTCTAGCTTTTATACCCAGAAAATACCCCTAGAGTTTCTTTTAGACCCAGAAAATTTGGTTATGAAGATAATGAACTCTGGCTATTATACCCAGAAAACGACCCATAAAACTTCTTTGGCAACTAAACCCAGTTACTTCAGCGTTGGACCCAGCAAACTTTCTCTATTTGACCCTGAAACTTTGGCTATTTGCCCATGAGATTTTTTATTATTAAATAGCGTAATCTTGGCTATTAGGCTCTGAAATTTTGACTATTGAACCCTAAAAGTTTGACAACTGGACCCTGAAAGTTTGGTTATTAGACCCTGAAAGTTTGGCTATTAGACCCTGAAAGTTTGGTTATTAGATTCTGAAAGTTTGGTTATTAGACCCTGAAAGTTTGGTTATTAGATTCTGAAAGTTTGGCTATTAGACCCTGAAAGTTTGGTTATTAGATTCTGAAAGTTTGGTTATTAGACCCTGAAAGTTTGGTTATTAGACCCTGAAAGTTTGGCTATTGGACCCGGGGAGTTTGGTTATTAGATTCTGAAAGTTAGGCTATTAGGCCCTGAAAGTTTGGCTATTGGACCCTGAAATTTTGGCTATTGAACCCTAAAAATTTAGCTAATGGACCCTGAAAGCTTGGCTACTGGACCCTAAAAGTTTAACCACTGGACCCTGAAAGTTTGATTATTGGATCCAGAATGTTTGACTATTAGGCCCTGAAAGTTTGGCTATTGGACCCTGAATGTTTGACTATTGGACCCTAAAATTTTAGCTATTGGACCCTGAAAGTTTGGCTATTGGACCCTGAGAGTTTGGCTATTAGGCCCTGAAATTTTGACTATTGGACCAAGAAAAGTTTGGCTATTGGACCCTGAAATTTTAGCTATTGGGCCCTGAAAATTTGACTATTGAACCCTGAATGTTTGGCTATTGGACCCTGAAAGTCTGGCTAATTGACCCAGAAACTTTGACAATCAAACCCAGCAAGTATTGTTATTGGAACCTTAAGCCAAATTCAGTCTACTAATTTTGTTATTTAAAAAAAAAATGAATCTTTCTGTATAATCTGAAAGCCTATAATAAATATTAGAAAGACGAATAAAGATTCATTCACATCTAAGTAAAATTAGAACACCATCAAATGGCAACATAGAATAGACAATTAGAACAATGAAACTAATTCAGCACAGAAATAGAGTGAAGGTATTCCAAGAAACAGTCAGACATCACGATCATGTGATGGCAACACTGACAATTCATTCATAGATTTGTAGAGTTGTTAAAACTCCCTTACGAGTAGAGGACACCCAAAAGTGAAAGTTATTTTGGGAGTGCTGGAAAATTAGAAGGAAGGGGTTGGGATGTTGTATATAATAATTAACATCAAACTCTGTTATTTCACGTTCATGTGAAGCATGTTTGAAAAGAATGTTGAATGTGATGTACATGATTTAGTGCGATAAACATTGTTAATATTCCACATTCAATGGAGGACAACTCATCAATTCACTTGTGTCATTGGGTCCAAGTTTCAAGATAGGTGTTATTATTATTATTATTATTATTATTATTATTATTATTATTATTATTATTATTATTATTATTATTAAGTCAAACGTTGACCTCTCTTAAACGAAAGGCAACTTCATGAATGCAATACAAGGTCACTGGTCGTCAACCAGGTCAAGTTGTGATTGAAAATGGAAATGATAGAAAGTTGACGACAGGCTGCGATAAAAAAGTTAAAAACTGGCTTGGGTACGAGTGAAGAATAAAGGGTTGAGAGAGAGAGAGAGAGAGAGAGGAGAGAGAGAGAGGAGAGAGAGAGAGAGAGAGAGAGGAGAGAGAGAGAGAGATTGAAGCTCTAGTTTGAATTTACCTTAGTGTTTTTTATTCAATCTAATAATAATAATAATAATAATAATAATAATAATAATAATAAGAGAGAGAGAGAGAAGAGAGAGAGAGAGGAGAGAGAGAGAGAGAGAGAGAGAGAGAGAGAGAGAAGCTCTAGTTTGAATATACCTTAGTGTTTTTATTCAATCTAATAATAATAATAATAATAATAATAATAATAATAATGAGAGAGAGAGAGAGAGAGAGAGAGAGAGAGAGGAGAGAGAGAGAGAGAGAGAGAGAGAGAGAGAAGCTCTAGTTTGAATATACCTTAGTGTTTTTATTTCAATCTAATAATAATAATAATAATAA
>NC_090732.1:127038475-127090975 GCF_036898095.1 Palaemon carinicauda | reverse complement strand
ATTATGACCGAAACAATGCTTGCAGGGTGTGTCGTACACTCTAGTAATTGTCAAAGCATATTAAATTATGACCGAAACAATGCTTGCAGGGTGTGTCGTACACTCTAGTAATTGTCAAAGGAGATTATTCAGTTCTCACACTTTCAAATAATGTCCAGACACACGTGGAGTTTCAAAAAAAAAAGTTTATGCAAACTCCTTTCGAAGATAGGACTTACAGAGGCGAGGGGACGCTATTACCGAGAACTTTATGGAAAGCGTACATCTCCTAGTTCCAGCAGAGAGAGAGAGAGAGAGAGAGAGAGAGAATTAGTACAAGACTTATTAATTATGGTAAGCATCTCCTCTAGGAGGATGACACTCCAAAATCAAACCATAGCCTCTGTACCATGGTCTTCCACTGTCTTGCAGTAGAGTTCTCCTCCTCAGATGCTATACTATCAGTTTCCTTATTTCCTTTCCTCACTGGACTATTTTCCCTGTTGGAGCCCTTGGGCTTACAGCATCCTGATTTTCCAAATGGGATTGTAGCTTGGAAACCGGGGATAAGCAAATTTTATTTCAGCATTCATCACATCTTACATTCAAAGTAGCTCAAGTTAATGGCTGTGAACACCAACTTACATATTTAGCTACAATTTCTGTCCACCTGAGGAGCTCCAATGCCAGTCAGTTCATTACCTTTGATGAGAAGCCAAAAGCAAAAATACAAGCATGTCTCTAGGTAAGGTTGTAAAGCAAAGCTCCAATGAATAGTGCGTCTCTAAGTAAGGTTGTAAAGCAAAGCTCCAATGAATAGTGCATCTCCAAGTAAGGTTGTAAAGCAAAGCTCCAATGAATAGTGCGTCTCCAAGTAAGGTTGTAAAGCAAAGCTCCAATGAATAGTGCATCTATAAGTAAGGTTGTAAAGCAAAGCTCCAACGAATAGTACGTCTATAAGTATGGTTGTGAAGCAAAGCTCCAACGAATAGTACGTCTATAAGTATCGTTGTAAAGCAAAGCTCCAATGAATAGTGCGTCTATAAGTATGGTTGTAAAGCAAAGCTCCAATGAATAGTGCGTCTATAAGTAAGGTTGTAAAGCAAAGCTTCAATGAATAGTGCATCTCTAAGTAAGGTTGTAAAGCAAAGCTCCAATGAATAGTGCATCTCTAAGTAAGGTTGTAAAGCAAAGCTCCAACGAATAGTTTGTCTCTAAGTAAGGTTGTAAAGCAAAGCTCCAACAAATAGTGCATCTCTAAGTAAGGTTGTAAAGCAAAGCTCCAACGAATAGTGCGTCTATAAGTAAGGTTGTAAAGCAAAGCTCCAATGAATAGTGCGTACAGTACACCACGTCGAGTTGTACTATACAGCAATACCCGCCTATGAGAGAAGTGATGCCTGATACGGCTAGAGACTCAGTGAAGACCTTACCAAATGCTTAAAGGTTTAAACGCTGCTCATGAATGGCAGAGGCAAGGGACAGTGACATCCCCCTAGCAAGCCGGACCAGCGCCAAAGCCCCATCTCCACCCAAGCTAGGACCAGGGAGGGCCAGGCAATGGTTGCTGATGGCTCTTCAGGTAGACATGTAGGCTCCTCCAAACCCCTTATCCTTAGCTCACAAGGATGGTGAGGTTGCAGACACTAAAGGAACTAACACGTTTGAGTGGGACTCGAACCTCAGTTTGGCGATCACCAGGCAGAGACTTTATCAATCCCTCATCCTTAGCTCACAAGGATGGTGAGGTTGCAGACACTAAAGGAACTGACGCGTAGAGTGGGACTTGAACCCCAGTCTGGCGATCACCAGGCAGAGACTTTATCAATAGCCCACAACAATCGTAAAAATCCATTCAGTTCCAGGTGAAAAACTTACTATTACAAAAGCCTGTGATAAAAGGGTATTGATAAAAGGATATTGACCAGTCACTTAAAAGATTAGCTTAAGTACAAACATTAAAAACCCTTTATCTCCAATTGATAACTTCAAAGTGTATACAATTTCTCCTCTACCTAGATAATAAGATTCTCCCTCGTGCATATATAAACCCCTATCAGTCGTAAAGCCAAGAATCAACCTACATCTTATTTGTCGATCTCAAAAATCTTTTCCTCTCTCATTATCTAAGAAAAATAATCATGATTAGTTCAGGAAATAGCGATGATCGGTGATAAGGTATAATGTGGGTCGCAACCTGGATAAGCAATTTATGAAATTTTTCCATCGATTAATTTTATTTTTTTGTGGGGGAAGATCATTAGACATTGTGTTGTTAAAATTTGGGGTCTTGCTGTAACCAACGACCATTCTCGCCATGCTCTCAAGATAATAAATGTTACTATAGTCCATTTCTTTTATCGAGGCAGATTTGCACCGACTAGTAGCGGTGCCCTTTTAGCTCGGAAAAGTTTCCTGATCGCTGATTGGTTAGAATTATCTCGCACAACCAATCAGCGATCAGGAAACTTTTCCGAGCTAAAAGGGCACCCCTGCGAGTCGGTGCAAATCTGCATCGCTAAAAGAAATTGACTTCAGTTTATAGGACCCGTCACAAATGTCAGGCTAAATATTTAGATATGCAAACAGACTCACACGTATCCCCCTCTCACCAGGTTATGACTAATCCCCTATTATAAAGGAGATAAGGCTTCACTGGACAGAGTTTTGCATTCATTGCTTTCTTTGTTGGTCACCTTTCCAAACACTAAACAAACTCAATGTAGCTCATGCCATGGGACAAAGCTGGGTATAAAAGGAGGGATGACTATATGGCAATATCAAGGGTTTATCCACTGATAATAAAAATTGCTTCTCTGAAATCTAATTCTATATCAGTGCTTAATCAGAATATTCAACACTTGACTAAATAATTTCCTTCTTTAGTAAGAGTTTCAAGAGAATTAGGAAAATCAAGCTTTAACTTGACGTCATACACGTTAACCCTTTTACCCCCAAAGGACGTACTGGTACGTTTCACAAAAGCCATCCCTTAGCCCCCATGGACGTACCAGTACGTCCTTGCAAAAAAATGCTATAAAATTTTTTTTTATTCATATTTTTGATAATTTTTTGAGAAAATTCAGGCATTTTCCAAGAGAATGAGACCAACCTGACCTCTCTATGACAAAAATTAAGGCTGTTAGAGCAATTTAAAAAAAATATACTGCAAAATGTGCTGGGAAAAAAATAACGCCCTGGGGGTTAAGGGTTGGAAATTTCCAAATAGCTTAGGGGTAAAAGGGCTAACTTGACGTCATACACGTTAATCTATCAAACTAAAAGTCCCGAGAATTGCATTATGAAGAAGCTCTTCTAGGAGCAGGACACTCCGAAATCAAACTAATGTTCTCCAGTCTTGGGTAATACCATAGCATCTGTACCATGGTCTTCCACTGCCTTGGGTTAGAGTTCTCTTGCTTGGCGGTACACTCGGGCACACTGTTCTTCTCTTGTTTTGTTGAAGTTTTTATAGTTTATATAGGAAATATCTATTTTTAATAGTGTTGCTGTTCTTAAAACAATTAATTTTTTCCTTGTTTCCTTTCCACACTGGGCTGTTTTCCCTGTTGGAGCCCCTGGGCTTATAGCATCCTGCTTTCCCAATTAGGGTTGCAGCTTAGCAAATAATAATAATAATAATAATAAAATCTACACAGATTCTGATACTTGAAATTAAAGCCTTCCCCTTTTGAATTTGTAGGGGATTCAGCATTATGAAGCTTCATCTGTGGTGGATAATGTGGGAGGGTGGGCTGTGGCACCCTAGCGGTACCAGCTGAACTCGGTTGAGTCCCTGGTTAGGCTGGAGGAACATAGAGAGTAGAGGTCCCATTTTTTGTTTTTGTTTCATTTGTTGATGTCGGCTACCCCGCAAAATTGGGGGAAGTGCCTTGGTATATGTATGTATGTATAATATATACTTTGACTTTGGTAATAATGACTTACTTCGATATTTTTCCTTTGCATACACCATACAGCAAATAGTTTGACCTATTCATTACACATTTTCCTCTGTCCTCATACACCTGAAGACACTGAGATAACCGAAAAATTATTCATCACTCAAGGGGTTAACTACTGCACTGTAATTGTTCAGTGGCTACTTTCCAATTGGTAAGGGTAGAAGAGACTCTTTAGTTATGCTAAACAGCTCTTCTAGGGGAAGGACAGTGCTTTCTAATCTTGGGTAGTGCCATAGCCTCTGTATCACGTTCTTGCATAGTCTCGAGTTACAGTTTTCTTGCTTTAGGGTACACTCAAGCAAACTATTTTATGTTACCTTATTTCCTTTCCTCACTGGGCTAGTTTCCCCGTTAAAGCCCTTATGACATCCTGTTTTTTTCCAACTAGAATTGTAGCTTAACTAGTAATAATAATAATACATACATATACCAAGGCATTTCCCCTAATTTTTGGGGGTAGCCGACATCAAACAAATGAAACAAAAAAGGGGACCTCTACTCTCTACGTTCCTCCAGCCTAACAAGGGACTCAACCGAGTTCAGCTGGTACTGCTAGGGTGCCACAGCTCATCCTCCCACATTATCCACCACAGATGAAGCTTCATAATGCTGAATCCCCTACTGCTGCTAACACAAAGCAGGATTCCCAAATATGTAATTTTGTTTTAAATGCCTCTACTCATATCATGATGAGAGATACAATTTGTATTTACACCTTATATTGCCTTATTTTCATTTACTTCATCAAAAATAGCAACTAAATATACTAGTTCAGCAAGAAAACTATATGCTGTACTTCTTGTCGCAAACTAAGCTAAACAGCCGTGCCGGCATTCGCCCGCGTGAGAGCCACCCAACCTCTGTATGGAAGTGTACTGTGTAATGTCCAGCTCCAATTTCTTCAACAGAATATTGAATCACTTTTAGTTAGTTGCTCTTGGTATAACAAGTTACAAGTGCATCCCTCTGTAAAAAAACAGGGAGTTGAAATGGTTCGTGTTGCGACACAGGAACGCAGGGAAAGGATAAGGAATACACTTGGGAAAGTACAGGGATACCACGTGGGATACACGTGGGACACGCGAGTCGGGGACACAAAGGGTCGCACTGAGAACGGAGAGCGTCGGGATGGTATCAAGACGCGACCAGAGAACTTACTGAGGGTCAAGACCCAAGGCTAACATGCGACCTGGCTCGGGACTAGCCTCAGGGCACGTATCCTTCCGCCGGGGGGGTAGTCCTCACAGAAAACGGATGTAGGGTAAACTACGCAAAACTCTGGTCGGTTGAGAGGAGATTCCAGGTACCTCCTAAGAAAGTAGTTCGAGGTAAATCTCCGTGTTGGAACAAACAGGGAGTTGAAACGGTTCGTGTTGCAACACCCACTTCTTCTTTGTCTACATCTTTTCCCACCTTTATGTGGGGTCGATGTTTCTGGCCAGCGTTCTCCATCTACCTCTGTCCCACACTTCATCACCGGTTAATCCCTTTGATCGAAGGTCATCCATGATACAGTCCATCAACCTTCGCTTTGGTCTCCCTCTCCTTCTCGTTCCCTGTACCTCCATTTCCATCACCCTCCTCCCAATATACTGTTCATCTCTTCTCATGACATGACCATACAGTCCATCCACCTTCGCTTTGGTCTCCCTCTCCTTCTCGTTCCCTGTACCTCCATTTCCATCACCCTCCTCCCAATATACTGTTCATCTCTTCTCATGACATGACCATACAGTCCATCCACCTTCGCTTTGGTCTCCCTCTCCTTCTCGTTCCCTGTACCTCCATTTCCATCACTCTCCTCCCAATATACTGTTCATCTCTTCTCATGACATGACCATACCACCTCAGTCTACTTTCTTGGATCTTATTGCAACACCTCACTATAATATGCTTTACATCGGCCTCGTGCCTACATATCCCACCAGTTTATTTTGTCATCTTTCATAAAATTCTCAAGTATTTCAAATATTTCTGTGGCTTTTGTTGATCGTGACTCTTTGCAAAACAGAATATCCTCTTTTTATTTTACTCTCCCACTCACATCTTACGTACGAATACGAACTGTGACATTTTGGAGATACCAGTGAATTCATCTATCTGGATACCAAAACTACTGTTCTTCATACGATTAGTACAGCGTCAATATTCATAAGACATTTCTGTGATTCGACGTTCGGCTGTCGTATGATAAGGGTTTTCCCCTGCCTTCACTTCACCTTCAAACAATTCACTGACATAACAACAAATACAAGGTAATTAACCCTTTTACCCCCAAAGGACGTACTGGTATGTTTCACAAAGCTCATCCCTTTACCCCCATGGACGTACCGGTACGTCCTTGCAAAAAACTGCTTTTTATATTTTTTTCATAATTTTGATAATTTTTTGAGAAACTTCAGACATTTTCCAAAAGAATGAGACCAACCTGACCTCTCTATGATGAAAATTAAGGCTGTTAGAGCAATTTTTAAAAAATATACTGTACTGCAAAATGTGCTTGAAAAAAAATAATCCCCGGAAAGTTCCAAATAGCCTGGGGGTAAAAGGGTTAATAATAATAATAATTAATGTTTCTACATCTGCATGAGGCTTTTCATGCTGGACAATTACCCAGGAAACAAGATATGAAGCTTTAACTAGAATCTTAGGACTACTTGCCATAGATATAAATCCCTTCTTGAGGAGTACCACACAACTTCCTTTGCGTTTTGTTTGAAAAAATTCTGTGTTTACCTTAATACTGACCTGTGATCTCATTCTTCTGTCTTTGTTTTTGTTTTTTGCAAACGTACGTCTGATATTATCGACAGTTTTATATGTTACAGGGTTGGCCTCGTAACGGTACAGAGTTCCCGTCAGATCTCATGGACCCCCTACTCTATAATCACAGACCCCTGGTGACTATTTTAACCCTTTTACCCCCAGGCTATTTGGAACTTTCCAGCCCTTAACCCCCAGGGGTTATTTTTTTTCAAGCACATTTTGCAGTATATTTTTTTAAATTGCTCTAACAGCCTTAATTTTTGTCATAGAGAGGTCAGGTTGGTCTCATTCTCTTGGAAAATGCCTGAAGTTTCTCAAAAAATTATCAAAAATTAAAAAAAAATGTAAATAGCAGTTTTTTGCAAGGACGTACCGGTACGTCCATGGGGGTAAAGGGATGAGTTTTGTGAAACGTACCAGTACGTCCTTTGGGGGTAAAAGGGTTAAGAGTGCAGAAGAATAGTGAAATACACATGCACCATGTACAGTATATAAAATAAACCTTCCCTCTTGGCTACTATCAATAGCCTATAAAACACAAGAGAACTCTTTGGCATTTTGAACAACCCTTTTACCCACAATGGACGTACTGGTACGTTTCACAAAACTCATCCCTTTACCCCCAAGGACGTACTGGTACATCATTGCAAAAAACTCCTATTTATATTTTTTTTTGCATATTTTTGATAACTTTATGAGAAACTTCAGGCATTTTCCAAAAGAATGAGACCAACCTGACCTCTCTATGATGAAAATTAAGGCTGTTAGAGCAATTTAAAAAATATATATTGCAAAATGTGCTTGAAAAAAAAAAATGCCTGGGGGTTAAGGGTTGGAAAGTTCCAAATCTGATTATTTTTATTTTCCAGATATTAAATAAGCCTAAATAGGTTTACCAGACTAACGAAACACAGGAAAACTGCTGAAGATTAGAAAATATGAACATCGTTATCATCATGATCATCAAAGAATCATCACAATCTATTGCAAACCCTTTCAAATAATTTGGTATACCCAGAGAACTCTATGAAATATGCAATAGCCTTTAATGTTATGCTAATAAGAGAGTTTTGTTGATACCTGTTCAAGTATACATAAAACGACCCTGGGGGTAAAAGGGATAATAATAATAATAATAATAATAATATCAATGATGATATTAATCGTGATATCATTACAAAATCGTTTTGAGACTGAAAATCTACCCCAAGGTTGTATAAACCAAAATCCACGAGTTACATATGATATTTACAAAAACCCAGCATTATGAAGCTTCATCTGTGGTGGATAACGGGGGAGGGTGGGCTGTGGCACCCTAGCAGTACCAGCTGAACTCAGTTGAGTCCCTTGTTAGGCTGGGAGGAACGTAGAGAGTAGAGGTCCCCTTTTTTGTTTTGTTTCATTTGTTGATGTCGGCTACCCCCCAAAATTGGGGGAAGTGCCTTGGTATATGTATGTATGTATTACTTGCTAAGCTACAACCCTTGTTGGAAAAGCAGGATGCTATAAGCCCAAGGGCTCCAACAGGGAAAACAGCCAGGAAATTGAGCCCAAGTAATTTCTTTTCATCCTGGACTAACATCGAGATGCTTGTTAGAGAAGAAGGCTGGCAACCAATAGATTAGGGGAAATTAATTCACGTATAAGACAACCCTTGTTGGAAAAGCAGGATGCTAAAAGCCCAAGGGCTCCAACAGGGAAAACAGCCAGGAAGTTGAGCCCAAGTAATTTCTTTTCATCCTGGACTAACATCGAGATGCCGGTAAAGAAGAAGGCTGGCAACCAATAGATTAGGGGGAAATTGGTTCACGTATAAGGGATGCAGCTCATTCAACTATCAGATGTAATACATATGCAGACAGCAGCATGCTCACACCTATGTACATATCTCTTACCAAAACGTTTGTACCTCTGTACATTACCAGATGATAATAAAAGCCATTTGGTTCTAAAACTTCTGTAATCTCATCAGCAAAGTATATAGTCATCTTTAAACTTTAGAATTTTATAACTTTCCCTCAATGTACAGTATATATGTATGTATGTATGTATGTGTATATATATATATATATATATATATATATATATATATATATATATATATATATATATATATATATACAGTATATATATATATACTGTATATATATATTATCTCTGCAAGAACGAATTACCTAAAATAAAAACACAAACTGTTTCATATCTCCTTATAAATATCTGTGAGAGAGAGAGAGAGAGAGAGAGAGAGAGAGAGAGAGAGAGAGAGAGAGAGAGAGAGAGAGAGAGAGAGAGAGAGCGAGAGAGAGAGAGAATTTGAAAAACCTGCAACAAAATACTGCACATCAATTGCATCATCAATTTTATCTGCCGACTGGGAAACCGAGTAATCACCTCCACCCCTTTCAGAGTAAAAATGATTATAGAGATAGTGCCACCAGACACCAGTTACCTTTAAATCAGTCAAACTGATAAGCTATCGCAAGGGAATCTCCTTTAAATTTTCCGGGACCTCTTTAAGATGAAGTGTATTTCATGGATAGATAATATGTTATTTTTTGTGGGAGTGGATAATCGTGCGTATGTGTGTAATCTAGATTTTTTGAGCTACACTGGGATGTGGGATTTAATTTCTCGAGAACAAAGGTCATAGGAGTAGCAAAGGATTGAATCGATAAAGAGGTGAACTATCATTTCCATTATCCTTCGTCCTCCCCAACTCGCAAAGCAGTGTTACGTATTGTATATTTAAATGCGCCTTCTAAATCAAATATATATATATATTAGTTCACCAAACTTTTAACTGGGCTCCACAAAGCACTAGAAGAGTTGGAAGACCCAGACCTACATGACTGAGGACTATGAAGCGTGAAGTAGGAGATGACGAATGGAGAAGTGCTGATTTAAAAGCTCAAGATAAGAGATGACTGGCAAAATCTAACCGAGGCCCTTTGCGTCAGTAGGCGTGGGAGGAGATGATGATGATGATGATTTGTATATGTACACACACACACACACACATATATATATATATATATATATATATGTGTGTGTGTGTGTGTGTGTGCGTGTGTGTATGTTCATATAAGCCGCAAACACTTCTCAATATCGAATTTGCTCTGTCCTAGGATCAGAGACCCAAGGGGGGAATAAACTTTTAGATATCTTCTGGATGGCCAAGGATTCGAACCCTGATCAATAATAATAATAAGAGAGAGAGAATGAGTTCCATACAATCACCAACCTGGGTTAAGAATATCATCGTGTCATCTATCAATGCCTTCTCCTTTTTAGGTATTCTCTATTCTTTGGCTAACTGCAACACAGTAACAATAGGTTTTTCGATTGCTAGAACAAAAACTGCTTAAAATATATTAATTTTGTTCATGCATATGTCTTTTTATTTCACTGTAGTTATGAATCTGGGATAGAAATGTTTAAACGATATTAACCCTTTTACCCCCAAATATATTTGGAACTTTCCAACCCTTAACCCCCAGGCATTTTTTTTTCAAGCACATTTTGCAATATATTTTATTTTTAAATTGCTCTAACAGCCTTAATTTTTGTCATAGAGAGGTCAAGTTGGTCTCATTCTTTTGGAAAATGCCTGAAGTTTCTCATAAATTTATCAAAAATATGCAAAAAATTGTATAAAACAGTTTTTTGCAAGGACGTACCGGTACGTCCATGGGGGTAAAGGGATGAGTTTTGTGAAACGTACCAGTACGTCCTTTGGGGGTTAAAGGGGTAAATAGGACACCTAAGCGACATTAGTCGAGTTCAAAATCAATACATGTGAGTGGGACATATTTTTGAACGGTAGCTAACCTTTGGAATGAGTGGATGCAACAACATACAAGTTATAACAACAATGAGCCGAGGGTTGAAATTTGAGCATACAGTACCACAAAGGATTAAAATCCCTTCATAATAACAATGCTCTTAAATTTATGGTAAATCTTTTCCCTCAAGAAAATTTAAAAGCTTAAATTCCCCACTAACCTAAGGTAGGATAACATTTCCTTCTTAAATTTGTTGATCACACAGCTTACTTGAAATAATTAAGGACACAATGTTCTTATTCGTCTAATATCTATGTTGCATACCTCTGAGCGGCACACGGGTAAAGTTATACGAAATGGATTTGCTTACGTAAGTATAGCACTGTGAAACTGAAGACAAAATAAGGGTCTATGACTAAACTATTATCATCATTATTACTAGCTAAGCTACAACCCTCAATGGAAATGCCAGAAGCTATTAGCCCAAGGGCTCAGGAAAAATAGCCCATTGAGGAAAGGAAATAAGGAAACCAACAGAATAGCGTTCCTAAGTGTACCCTCAAGCAAGAGGTTAGGTAAGGCCAAGATAACCAGCTTTCCAAAGTACAATAAGACGCACACATCAGACATAGTTATTACTTTCCTCCCAGCCAAAATATAATCGTTCTTAAGCTATTGCATAGGGTACGAGCAGTGTAGGCTTAGGTGAAGTCTTAAGCTGTATTATACATAGGCTAGGTAGCTTTTATGGTTGCGCTCAACATTGCAAATAAGCTGTAAATAACCACCAAGTCCTATGGATAATCAAATGTGGTGGCCGATAGGGTAACATCCCAGACCGGTGAATGCCAGACAGGGGTTAGAGCACCACTCAAACTTGTTAGTTCCTTTGGTCGCTGCAACCGCACCATTCTTGTGAGGTAAAGGGGGTGTATGTATGATAGCGGCCACCTGTGCGAATGATTACGGCCAATAGGGTAACATCCCTGACCGGTGAATGCCAGACACTCAAACTTGTTAGTTCCTTTGGTCGCTGCAACCTCACCATCCTTGTGAGCTAAGGGGGTGTATGTATGATAGCGGCCACCTGTGCGTATGATTACGGCTAATTTAGAATATGGCATAGTAAAGAGAGTCGCCCGTTAGGTAAATAGGTAAGGACATGGCTTGTAGGTTAGGTTAGGGGGGAGAGGAAGTTTAGGTTAATCGACTTCCATTTTAAATCCACACGGGAGGAACTGGCCGCTGATATACAAAGGCTCCGAGCTAAGGATGGGGGGTTTGGGGGAGCCTATAGGTCTATCTGTTGAGTCATCAGCAGCCATTGCCTGGCCATCCTTGGTCCTAGCTTTGGTGGGGAAGGAGCTTGGGTGCTGATCATATGTATATATAGTCAGTCTCTAGGGCATTATCCTGCTCGATACGGCAATGTCACTGTTCCCTAAACCCTGCCATTCATGAGCAACCTTTAAACCTTTAAATGCTACCATATAGACTTTAAAGCTTAAATTCAAATAGGATAAAGTCCAGTATTTATTTGCTTTACTAAGGTATTTTTATTCGCACAATCTTGACATTTTGTAATCGACTTCTAAACTTATTTCAGTTACTATAAATTGTGAAAAACAAATTATGTTACTTAATCTAACATTGATACGGGAACCTAACTACATATAATACAAGCTTCTATTCTGCTCTAACTTAATGGCATTTTACTATATTTTCTTAATCTTTACTATATATTACCTTAGATTCCTATGGCCATAAAGTAATTAAAGTTACCATTAGATTCCCACAGTCACAAAGTAATTAAAGTTACCATTAGATTCCTAAAACCATAAAGTAATTAAAGTTACCATTAGATTCCTGTAGCCATAAGGTAATTAAAGTTACCATTAGATTCCTAGGTAAATGTGTAGGAGAGCTCCGCGGAAGATCTTGAAGAATTTAAACACCTACAATTCACTATTATATCATATAGAACGCTTATATAATAGTCAATATATGAGCAGCTTCTATTTAACGAAGATATTCGTGTGTATAGTTATGTTTCACTTGGATTTTTTCTAAGTGTTTGTTTTTGTTTACTGTGTGATGTCTTGGCTAAAATGAGCTGTTTCACCGCCTTACTGCGTATGGCAGACTAGTTCTCAATGCTATTCTAACCAATAACATGTGTTTTCTTGACGTCACACTGTTTGAAAACCAATCATGGCGGTTTTTACAAATCTAGCCAATGCTGACACTTATTACTTCACTTATCCCTGCTATTTTTCCACCAGTTACCACAGTTTACGTGAAGTTCCGCGGAGGAATATTTTTGCACGTCTCGGATCTCCCTTCAAACTGAAAAGCTCATTTTGCCGTGAAGTATGGAGCAATTAGCAGGACCTTCATCCCGTTCCGACTGTGTCACTTGTGACAATTGCTTTATTTCTTATGGGGATTTTTGTGTACATTATTCAGGGAAAGTTGATTTGCTAATTGCATTTGCCCAATGTCATGGTTTGATTTTGGCAGAGAAAAAGTGCCCTAATTGTGAAAATGTGTGCCATATAGATTACAACAAATTAGCATTCCGGTGTGATCGTAGTGTGGTTACTCGTGGGAAAAGGAAGAGGAGGTGCAATTTTTTCGTGTCTTGTGTCAAAGGTACATGGTTTGGAAACGCAAAGTTAGATATTGAGACTAATTTGAAGTTTGTGTTCCTTTTTTTGCAAAAGGCGTTTTCATTTGAATTTGTTTCGTTTGAACTGAAACTCAATGTGGCCTTAAGGGGGGGTCGCAGGGGGGGCGGAGGCCCCCCCCCGGTAGGCCTAGGTAGGGGTACAGGGCCCCATAGGCTAGGTTAGGTGAGTGTCTTAGGTTCGGTGGTGCCCTGAAAATTACTGTGGCCTTAAGGGGGGGTCGCAGGGGGGGCGGAGCTCCCCCCCCCCGGTAAGCCTAGGTAGGGGTACATGGCCCCCAGGGTAGGGTAGGTAGTTGTATTAGGTTCGGTAGTGCCCCGAAAAATCACTTTTCTCCTCCTCCCCCCACCCAAAAACCCCGCTTCCCACTGGGGTCCCCCATAATTGTAGTAGTAGGTTTATGCTTACATTTTCTGTGTAAGAGTTAGGTGGTTGTAGGAGGATTATCTCACAGTTTCAAGGTAACTGTAGCTCTAATTTACTGTTTTCTTTCGTTTTCTACTTTTAGAAACTTTTAAATCGAGCGCGGAGCTCTCCTACACATTTACCGATTCCTATAGCCATAAAGTAATTAAAGTTACCATAAAGATTTCTCCTTCAACGAAGCATGTCAATCGCTTCCAAAAAATCATCAATATTACATTATAATATTAAAAAATATTAATATTAATATATATTTTATAAAGACTATTACCAAATGCATAAATTTCCAGACTCAAAAACTCTCCAAAATTAATCCTTACCTTAAAAAATAACAGCCAAAAGACAGACTCGTCGACCACGTTCGAAGGAAGACTGGGTGCGAAACAGCTGATCTTTGTTTACATTCGATGTTGTTTACCCAACTCATTGTCAAATGAGCATCTGTTACTCACGGTCAAGTGAGCATCCGTAAATTATGTATGATAAAAAGAAAATATTATATTGAAATATTCCTAATAAAAAGATATTTTGTTTAACCATATCAATAACAAACATTATAATTCACTTTTAGTTATTAATATAATTCGATAATTCTGGGAATAAAATAATTCCTTTTCATTGTCTCATTTATCAAAAACGACTATGTAAAAACTTTATATATATATATATATATATATATATATATATATATATATATATATATATATATATATATATATATATATATATATATATAAAATCAGCCATTGCCAGTCCACTACAGGACAAAGGCCTCAGACGTGTCCTTCCACTCTTGGCTGTTTGATCTTTCTCTAGCAGTCTATGCCAGCAAATTTTCTTAGTTCCCCAATCCATCTTTTTCTCTTCCTTCCTGGGGTTCTTTTTAAATTCTAGGGACCCATTCTGTTATTCTTAATGACCATTTATGTTATCCTCATTTTATGTCCGGGCCATTTTTTTTTTTTTTACAAGTTGTTTTAAGTCTTAAGCAAGTCTCCAAGTTTCTAATGTAAGCCTACATGCTAATACTGGTATGACCATCCAATTAGATTCTTTTCTTTTTAGAGAAATTGGTAATTTACATTTCATAATCTCAATTTGTGTACCAAAAGTTCTCCATTCAATGCTTATCCTTCTTTTAATTTTGGTCTCATGTCCTGAGGAAACATTTACAAGTTAGGAGCTAAGAAACCTACAATCTTTTTAAAAAAAATTAAATTAAAGGAGAAATACCACTTTGGGTCTAAACCTCCATAAATATCAATGTCCATCAAGAGAGCTTTAATTTCACGAGATTGAAAAGCTAAACTACTTGGTTTAGCCTCAGGAAAATAGGAATGAGGAAGCTCAAGTTTCTCGTTACTCTGCTTACTCTCAAACATCATCATCTCCTACATCTATTGAAGCATTAGAGTTTCAGTTAGATTTCGCCAGTCATCTCTATCTTGCGCTTTTAATTAGATACTTCTCCATTCATCATCTACTTCGCTCTTTAAACTCATCAGCCAAAAGGGGTGCCTTTTCCCATACACAGTGAATGTCAGGGCCGACCGGTTCAATTTAAAAGGGAAATCTTTAAGTTTACTTCTCCATTCATCATCTACTTCGCTCTTCAAACACATCAGCCAAAAGGGGTGCCTTTTCCTCTGCACAGTGAATGTCAGGGCCATGCAGTTTAATTTAAAAGGGGGAAATCATTACGTTTACAACTAAAATTGCAAATTTAAGAGTAGTCCATCACTTAGGTTCCTAAATTGTACCCGATACGGTTTCTTTTATGGTTAAATTGTATTAGTTTTAAGTTGAAGCAAAAACTCAGAGAATATGCTCAAGGCAGAGTATTGTTATTCCAAGTCAAATCTGATCATTTTAATAAGCACATCTAAAATCATCATTGAACATGACAATCACCAATAGGTTAAAGAATAAAAAAAAAAAACCCAATGGTTTGTCCCACAACAAAGATTTCTCTTCAAACTAGAGGAACTTCTCTTCCTCGAATTTTTCTTTTTCCAAAATGAAGGTCAAAGTTTAGAGGAACTTACCTTCCTCAAAATTTTTTTTCTTTAAGTTTTTTTTTTTCAAAATGAAGGTCAACAATAAAAAGAACTACATATCCCATTTCAAATTTATTGAAAGTCACATGGGGCCATTGAGGTAGGTCACTAACTTTACAAAAAGAAAAAAAAATCAAAATATTAAAAATAAATGATAGAAAAAGACCTCATTTTTTTTTTATTTTTACACAGTTCAATTTACAAATCAGTATAGAGCAGGGAATACAAAAATAGTTTCATTTCACTCAAATACAAAAACTTGCATATTGATAATTTATTAAGAGCAGGGCGAATTCTCGAAACCCGGGCCTCAACGCAGGGCAAATAATTTACAGTCTCGTTCTCCCCTGGTCAGATTGATTTTCCAAGTAGCATAACAGAAAAACCTTACTCCTAGAGTCACATCAACGAGGTGCGTTTCGTTTTTAATTCGGGGTGACGTAAGCCGATGGAATGCCAGGTATGCCAGCAGAATGAATTAAGTAGATAAAAAGCCGTATCAAAATCATTTCTGGTATCGCTGCAATTTTTCGTTCCGTTTACAGGCAATGACGTCGAAGGATTCCCGCAAGTGTTTTTCGAACCTACGTCCAGAAGGGGTGAAATACAATGATGTCGAAAGATTCCCGCAGGTGTTTTTCGAACCTACGTCCAGATGGGGTGAAATACAATGATGTCGAAAGATTCCCGCAGGTGTTTTTCGAACCTACGTCCAGAAGGGGTGAAATACAATGATGTCGAAAGATTCCCGCAGGTGTTTTTCGAACCTACGTCCAGAAGGGGTGAAATACAATGATGTCGAAAGATTCCCGCAGGTGTTTTTCGAACCTATGTCCAGAAGGGGTGAAATACAATGATGTCGAAGGATTCCCACAGGTGTTTTTCGAACCTATGTCCAGAAAAGGTGAAATGCAATGATGTCGAAGGATTCCCGCAGGTGTTTTTCGAACCTACGTCCAGAAGGGGCGAAATACCGCTATCATAACTTTCAGGTGATCGTTCGTACATCGCCTCTCTACGACAAGTTCCCTCCGAGGATACATGACCGTCCTACTTATACCTAGACAGTGCGATTTCCATTGTGAAACAACTTAAAAAGAATCTTAAAACATTCTCAGAAATATCAAACAAAACTGTTTATCAGTACAAAATAATACAAGCTCACTCAAAAGCATGAACGTCGAGGTTTTCGACAGGTCGTGAAGCATGTAACAAAATAATACAAGCTCACTCAAAAGCATGAATGTCAAGGTTTTCGACAGATCGTGAAGCACGTAACAAAACATCAAGCAAAAGATGCTAGATTAAAATAAGTGCAGATACTCATTGCTTGGTTTAATAAAACACCTTTAATAAACATCATTTTCAGCAGATAATCAAAACTACCATGTCAGAGTTAACAAATATTAAAGAAACCAACGACACGCAGTTGTCTATCATTAATCATTCAATACACAGAACTTGCCAATTTGAAGAGTTTCTTACAAGTGAATGATTCAGTACATTTAAGTTTATCATTTTAAATTTCATGATTACAAACAACGACAAACTTTACCCAAACTGAAAAAACACCTTCCGCCTTCCAACTGAAAATGGGGAGACAATAAATTAATGAAAAAAAGAAAAACTTTAAAGAAACCGAATGAATATTTAAGTCATCAATGAAAAAACACAAAATAATCTACACCTTCCGCGAGCTTTTAAAAGGTTTAAAGGTCGCTCATGAATGGCAGAGGCAAGGGACAGTGACATTGCCCTAGCAATCAGGACAATGCCCTAGAGACTGACCATATATTATATGATCAGCACCCAAGACTCCTCTCCACCCAAGCTAGGACCAGGGAGGGCCAGGCAGTGGCTGCTGATGACTCAGCAGATAGACCTATAGGCTCCCCCAAACCCACCCCACCTTAGCTCACAAGGATGGTAAGGTTGCAGACACTAATGGCACTAACGAGTCTGAGCGGGACTCGAACCCCCGACTGGGAAACACCAGGCAGAGACGTTACCAACAGGCCACAGCAAAATATATCCAGCGTAATGTCTGCCTATTGGTAGTTGACAGAGTTTGCTACAAGACAAAAAAACCGTTCATTTACTTTCTTCTGATCATGTTGGCACACTGTACACAAGGGAATGACAATTGCAAACCAATTATCATAAGGACGAAAAGCTCATGCAAAACCAGTTTACATCTTGTAAACGATATGCATAATTATGCTTAAGACGAACCGGTTGCCCTTGCCAAACAAAAGGAGCAGCCATACTGGCATCAAAAGACTAAAAATCCCTCAAGACTGACCATATATACATATGATCAACAACCAAGGTCCCTCTGCATCAAGGTACGACCAGGGAGGACCAGGCAATGGCACCTGATGGCTCAGAAAGTAGATCTATATCCCAAATTCCCATTCCTTAAGAATAGTGAGTCTGCAGACACTACTAGAAGCTATCAAGCTTGAGCGGATCTCATAGCCCCATCCAACAGCTTGCTACGTAGGGGATTCAGCGCATGAAAATTCATTTGTGGTGGATATCGGGGGAGGGTGGGCAGTAGCACCCTAGCCGGACCAGGCAAACTCGGCTGAATCCCCCCGTCAGGCTGGGAGGAGCAGAGGGAGCAAGGGTCCCCTTTCGTTCCTTTGTTAGATATCGGGTAACCCTAAAGATTGGGGGAAGTGCGTCGGTAAATAAATAGATAGATAAAGCAATCAAAACTGAAACCAATTTGTGTTAAAATCGATGTCATTGAGCGTCAAACATTATTCGAAACAGAGTACAGTGACATACGAAGATGCTGTCCAAATAAACACACGGAGTCTATGGCTATTTTGCAAGAAGAAGAAGAAGAAGAAGAAGAAGAAGAAGAAGATGCCTAAATCGACAGGGCTCGACATCGCCTCACATAAATCAAATGATACTAGCCATCCTCCGCCTAGCAGAGAAGAGGAGATGGCACTTGTCAGCAGTCCACCTTCAAGGGTTCCGCAATGTGACAGCGGACGCTCTATCCAGAACCAAACCGACAGAGTCAGAATGGTCCGTAGACGCAAGATCGTTTTCCTTCATCTTACGCAAAGTCTCGAAGAAGAAGAAGAAGAAGAAGAAGAATTCTGAGTCATGATAAACCACATGCAGGAAATCACCATGAAAATAAACTGAACCAAGTTCTCTGTCGGTAAATCCAAACTGCAAAATGACAGGAACTACGCAGGAGGGTAGAACGTACTCATTCCATCATAAGTAACAAAAATTCTGAAACCAATCCAATAACCATAAAAATTAAAGGAAAGTAAGCTATTGAAAGAAATCATTTATGATAATGCGGCGCGGAAGCGAATCATAAAAACCAAAATGGCACTGTGGTATCTTCAACTGTTGCTTCGGGAGGTGGTCTGCAAAACAACGAACATCAAACCAAACATGTTTCACAGGTTATCATTCTTTTCCAGCAACTCTACACATAACTCTCACAATTTAACCAAAGATTATTGAACACCCATTAACCCTTTTACCCCCTGGCTATCTGGAACTTTCCAACCCTTAACCCCTAGGGCGGTTATTTTATCAAGCACATTTTGCAATATATATTTTTCAAATTGCTCTAACAGCCTTAATTTTCATCATAGAGAGGTCAGGTTGGTCTCATTCTTTTGGAAAATGCCTGAAGTTTCTCATAAAGTTATTAAAATTATGCAAAAAAAATGTAAATAGCAGTTTTATGCAAGGACGTACCAGTACGTCCATGGGGGTAAAGGGATGAGTTTTGTGAAACGTACCAGTACGTCCATTGGGGCTAAAGGGATGAGTTTTGTGAAACGTACCAGTACGTCCATTGGGGGTAAAAGGGTTAACAGTTCCCAAGAAAACACTCGACAACATCCTAATGTAACATAATTTTTACAAAATTTGGTAATTAATCATATCTACAAATCATTCCGTTAAAAATTTAACCACAAATTAAATTCATCAGACAGATATTAAAATATTTTGTGAGTGCTATTATAAGTAACATTCTATTTTTGGACCTGACAAAATAAAATTTGTCTGCTATTAACCCTTTTACCCCCCAGGCTATTTGGAACATTCCAACCCTTATCCCCAGGGGGCTTCTTTTTTTTCAAGCACATTTTGCAATATATATTTTTTAAATTGCTCTAACAGCCTTAATTTTCGTCATAGAGAGGTCAGGTTGGTCTCATTCTTTTGGAAAATGCCCTAAGTTTCTCACGAAGTTACCAAAAATATGCAAAAAAAAATGTAAATAGCAGTTTTTTTGCAAGGACGTACCGGTACGTCCTTGGGGGTAAAGGGACGAGTTTTGTGAAACGTACCAGTACATCCATTGGGGGTAAAAGGGTTAACTGCAGCCAATCTAAGTCTTGCAAGTTTTAAATTCAACCACAATGATGATTTTGAATCAAAGGCTTGAACAATAGAACATGATAAAAACATAAAATGTCTCCTTACTATCTAGGGTAAAGGATCATCGTTTGTGAATTCAGATAAATGAAAAATTGAAAACAGTATACAAGATACAGTATTCCAATGACACATTTCTGTAATTAAAAAATTATCACAAAGTGAGTTTCTTCCATAATCTTTCCAGTTTCAATTCCGGCACCGCTAAAATTACACCTATAGTTATGCTTTTACATTATCATACATCAGACTCTACGGTATAATAGTGAGTACATTAAATTGTTAATATGCAATGAAAAGATGTGTACTGTTTCCTAATGTACATAAATTCATAATACATTAAAATACACAATTTTCCATGTATGTATGATGAAATAAACCCACAATCTACGAAAAGGGAAATTTATTTTGAGCTCACGAAGGGACCGTCTCCTTTCCTCTCCGGAAAACATTTTGTTTTCTGAAGAGGAAGGGAGATGGTCCCTTCGAAAACTCAAAATAAATTCCCCTTTTCATAGATTTTGGGTTTATTTCTTAAAATTCATAATGCTTTGACAACAAATTTATAATATATTTAGATATCAATAACCTCAGTATTTGCTCGACACTATACTGAATGGACAAGAAGATTTGAAAATATCAAGAATTTCCTTTATTGGTTCTTTATTTACTATAGAGAAAAAGGGACAAACAGTGGGAGTAAGAGGATGGTCATTGTTTTATAATTGTTGTTGGTCAAATACAGAGCTAAAAGATATACTCAAGACAGATCACAGCTGCTTAACTAAACCTGCGAGAAGCCTCGGCTGCCGTACTCGGCATCTTACGTCACCGTACGACCGAAGCGGGTCGTGCTAGCCAACGAACGTCGGGAATATTGGTTCGTAGAAGCCCGTTCATCTCCCACTTAGAAAAACAACGTCCCCGCTAGCCAACGAACGTCGGGAACATTGGTTCGTAGAAGCCCGTTCATCTCCCACTTAGAAAAACACTTCCCTGACAAACGATCAAAATAAAAGTACACGAACAAAACCAGTATAAAGTCAATACACAAAGTCTTTATTAAACCAAGACAAAGTCTTCTCAAATTGATTGTGACGTGCCTTACCAAATGCCCCCCTACACCAATCGATCACCCTATCGCGTACGTCCGTCCCGCAACTGTCTAACCGCTAATGCATTCGAAACAATATTAAGACCCACTGTGTTATGGATGAGGCAAAGTGACAACTGACGATAGCAGTAATCACCACAGTACTTTTAATATGAAGAGCACTGACTGAGGGGGGGCAGGGAGAGGAGCAGGTATAACTTCGGGGGCAGTTGGCACGACTTTTAAGAAATCAGAAAGCGAGTGATATTTCCTCGATATAAATGTATATATATTTTACAATATTTGTCTACATACAGTATATGTACACGTATAGCATAAACTCGTTAACACGTAGTAACACAACACACTGGATATTCACAAACTTCAGACAAGTGACGGTTGGCACCGAGAAGATATGGGAGGGGAGGGGGGGGGGGAAGCAAAGCTACACTTCACACGACACGTTAATGTAATCGTTAATGCCACAAACCTACAGGGTTTACAACTACCACAGCCTCTGTTATCATGTTCTTTTCAGGTACTGATCTACACTGTGTTGCTTTGATGAGTCTAACGCCCGAATGGAAGGAACGAAACTGAACGACGGGTCCGGAGTTCGGAGCTTAACCCCCCAAGCTGTTTCGAGACGTCTCGTCTCTCCCTCGGCACGGATGCCACTCTGTCCTTCGCGCCGGGGAGGCCGAGTCTCAAAACAGTCGGTAGAATAACCCTTTTACCCCCAGGCTATTTGGAAATTTCCAACCCTTAACCCCCAGGGGTTATTTTTTTCCCAGCACATTTTGCAGTATATTTTTTTTCAAATTGCTCCAACAGCCTCAATTTTTGTCATAGAGAGGTCAGGTTGGTCTCATTCTCTTGGAAAATGTCTGAATTTTCTCAAAAAATTATCAGAAATATGAAAAAAAAAATTTTTATAGCATTTTTTTGCAAGGACGTACCAGTACGTCCATGGGGGTAAAGGGATGGCTTTTGTGAAACGTACCAGTACGTCCTTTGCGGGTAAAAGGGTTAAGCTCAAAATCTCAAAACTTGTAGTTTAATCATATTCCTCGGTTCAAAAATTGAGCTTTTGACATCGGTATATTGGAAAATGGACGTGTGACTGGTAACCCTGTTCTTTTAAGCCCAAAGAAGACAGAAGGGCAATTCTGTACCGGTAAATGTCTCGGTGATTTGCGCCGAGCAAATGCTCGCAGAAAAAGAATTGTTGCTTAAGAAGGAATAGTATTAGGTTGGTAAAAATTTCCTAAATCGCTAAATTCATGACTCGTAAGGATTTGACTAGCATCAGGCGTGAATTTTGGACCCCCCAAAATACAGTAAAAAAGTTTGTACTTCAGTTTCCTGACAATTACGTTCATTGCAGGGCTTCAAGTCCAGAACATGTTCCACACTTTCCGATGCTTTGAGAGCATTCAACGGCCGACACCAAGAGCTTCTATAACAGTTGAAAACCATGGACCTCTATCTTTTAACAGTAAATACAGCGGACTTCAATATTCAACAGTTGATAGCAAGGACTTCTTCAATATTCAACAGTTGATAGCAAGGACTTCAATATTCAACAGTCGATAGCAAGGACTTCAATATTCAACAGTCGATAGCAAGGACTTCAATATTCAACAGTCGATAGCAAGGACTTCAATATCCAAATCGAGACCACATAAATCAGACTAGCTCATGGCGCTTCAATTATAAAATCACTGCATGAAAAAGTAGTTTAATTAAAAAATAAAAAAGTACCATGCTTGGACAATTTTGTTTAGAGATTACATTCCGATTCAAATTACCATTAACCCTAAAGTAGCCCTTCCTCCGATGAATACACAATTAAAATTTTCGAAAAAATTTTCAAAAAAATTTTCGGACCGAAAATCGGCCGAAATTTTAGAAAAAATTTTCGGCCCGAAAACCGGCCAAAATTTTCGACAAAATTTTCGGAAAAATTAATCATCCGGCGGTATTTACTCCGTTACACGAGTATACGACACCTATACCAGGCCTAAAAGAAATTTGACACCGAATGTAAGTTATACAAAATTATGTGGCATAACTATAAAAAAAAACTTATACAAATTATCGTTGCTAAAAAACTTTATATGTAACAATCATCCGGCGGTATTTACTCCGTTACACGAGTATACGACACCTATACCAGGCCTAAAAGAAATTTGACACCGAATGAAAGTTATACAAAATTATGTGGCATAACTATAAAAAAAAACTTATACAAATTATCGTTGCTAAAAAACTTTATTTGTAACAATCATCCCGCAGTATTTACTCCGTTACACGATGACTTATACGACACCTATACCAGGCCTAAAAGAAATTTGACACCAAATGAAAAGTTATACAAAATTATGTGGCATAACTATAAAAAAAACTTATACAAATTATCGTTGCTAAAAAACTTTATACGTAACAATCATCCGGCGGTATTTACTCCGTTACACGTTGACTTATACGACACCTATAACAGGCCTAAAAGAAATTTGACATCGAAGAAAAGTTATACAAAATTGTGGCATAACTATAAAAAAAACTTATACAAATTATCGTTGCTTAAAAACTTTATATGAAATGGG
This sequence comes from Palaemon carinicauda, assembly GCF_036898095.1. Lineage (NCBI taxonomy): Eukaryota > Metazoa > Arthropoda > Malacostraca > Decapoda > Palaemonidae > Palaemon > Palaemon carinicauda. Next base: position 127,067,189 of record NC_090732.1, on the reverse strand, counting down.
GCAAGTGATTAAAAAAAAAAAAAAAAAAACATCTTCAATACGATGACTTATGCGACACCTATACCAGGCCTAAAAGAAATTTGACACCGAACGAAAGTTGTACAAAATTATGTGGCATAACTATCAAAAAAAACTTATACAAATTTATCGTTGCTTAAAAACTTTATATGAAATGGGGCAAGTGATTAAAAAAAAAATCTTCAAAATACAAGAGACTTGAAATGTGGTAATCCAGGATTTTGTTGATAATATAAAGCTGGTGGAATGATCCGATTATAGTATTCTAATATATTAGTCACTGATAACTCCAATTTCGACCTTCCACGGAAATATGGGAAAAATCTGGTCGAAGAATTATGTTGCTAATTGATTTCTAAACATCTTTATTACGAATTGAATCAGTCACTGATTACTCCAATGCGTTTTGACCTTTCACAGAAATAGGGAAAAATCTGCTCAAAGAATTATGTTGCTAATTGATTTTTAAGTCTTAAAAACTGAATCCCCTACGAATTGTTCAAACAAGTAAATTTTGCCAGATCAATGTTCTAATATCGTCACCCTCATAAACTAATTGCCTAAGTCATTTTCTCCACTTGTTGGGAACTCAAAAAAAGCCTTCTCATTTCCTAATTCTTTATATCATTGTCTTGAGTTTCAATTCACAAATTCTTAGCAGAAGAATTTGTGAATTAGAATTTGTTAATTGAAGCTCAATAAAATGATATAAAGAATTAGGAAATGATTAGGTTTTTTTATTTCCCAACAAGTGGAGAAAATGACTTAGGCAATTAGTTTATGAGGGTGACGATATATAAGTCACCGATTACTCCAATTAAATTTGAACCTTCCACAGAAATAAGAGGAAAAATCTGGTCAAAGAATTATGACGCCAATTAATTTTTAACATCTTCAAGCAACAAAATTTTGCCAGATCAAAGTTCTAATATATAACAGTCACTGATTGTTCCAATTAAATTTTGACCTTCGACAGAAATAGGGGAAAAATCTGGTCAAAGAATTATGACGCCAATTAATTTTTAACATCTTCAAGAACAAAATTTTGCCAGATCAAAGGCCCAAATCAAATGGCCCTTCAAATATATAAAACGCCAAAAATATAGTTAGCAACTCCATGAAAAGCGAGATATACCGGTAGGACTTTTGACTTTAAAATATGAAAATTAAATAAAATGAAAAATCTTGTGGCAGACCAATATTAGCGTATCCAAGTTAATTATTCTTTTGCTGGACAAATCGTATGACTTCGTAGGCGACTGCGTTGGGCATAGGAAAATCCTGGTTCTCCTTCTAGGGTTGGAAAATGTCTGGCAAAGGTAATAATCCCGTAATGACGAAACATAAACAAAGACGTATAATTCTATTGGAAAATTTAATTACAAATTTTGAAAAATCATTAGCTAAACAAACTCGCATAGAAACCTATACGTCGAGGCGTACATTAATAATTAATACGTCCTAATATCCAAATAAAAAAACTAAAATAACATGATATATCTAAAACAAATTAAGATGTTTAAATAATAAAATTCATACCTCTTAAAATAATTTTATTGAATAAAGATTTACACAATTTTCTCCAAATAAATTTTCTCCAAAAAATCAACATATTTCAAGTAAATTCTTCCCGGAATTCCTTTTAAAAAAACGACGAGAGATTTTCCAGTTTTCTAAACCCCACTCGTTCGTTCACGTCCCGCGCTGCGCGATGATGAATAAATTAACGAGCTCCTTCCTCTAGGAGACTCTTATACCTGTACATGATGGCGATGCGAAATCTGTAATGGCTATGAATAAACTAAACGATTGGGCGTAACTACGTATATTTCTATAACAAGTGTTTGTTAAGACTATTTACTCAGAGAGACTTGATATTTATAAGATATTATAATCATTAAAGGAAGGGGGGGAAAAAAGGTTTCTATTTTATGAAAGACATCTTGATTGATGAGAACTTGTAAAAATAACTATTATTCTGCTAAACGAAACAGAATCTAATCGTGATGATTACTTTTTCCCGGTACTAACGGTTTCCTTTCTATAGTCAATTTCTTTTATCGTGGCAGATTTGCACAGACTCGCAGCGGTGCCCTTGTAGCTCGGAAAAGTTTCCCGATCGCTGATTGGTTGGACGAGATAATTCTAACCAATCAGCGATCAGGAAACTTTTTCCGAGCTAAAAGGACACCGCTGCGAGTCGGTGCAAATCTGCCACGATAAAAGAAATGGACTATAGTGAGAAAGAATTGGTAAGAGTTTCCAAAAATGCTCAGAAGATAAGGGCTGTCGATGTAAAATAACAGTATGCAAAAGAGGGTAAGCATTTGTAGAAAAAGAAATCTAACGCGCACAAATCAGTATGAATTCCGACAGGTCAAACCTTGGGTGAAACAATCTCCCGCCATACTAAAAAATACTGCACGGGCGTTATCACAATCGATCTGCTATTTACCAAGAACTTAATAATGCCTGGACGCTACCAATAACGTTTGCTTTCCCTTCTGTGACCTGCAATTCCAGCGACATGCCTGTAAAACTCGAACCGTTCCGAGCCGAAATCAACTGGCTGGACAAAAATTGAAGTCAAAACAACAAAGGCCATAGCTGTATATAATTTCCTTAAGTCAAGGTGTAAGGATATAGGACATAGCTTTATTACACATCTGCCCTAAAAATGTTTTAAAACAATAAAAAAAATCATTTGAACGGAGGTCGACAGAAGTGTCTTTTGTACGTCTTCGCCGCTGAACAAAACAAAACCAATAAATCGAAGGTCGACAGAAGAGTTTTTCGTACGTCTTCGCTGCTGAACGAAACAAAAACAGCAAATTGAGCTGTATCCGATGGAAGTCAAAACAACGAAGGCTATTGCTGTATATAATTTCATAAAGGCAAGGAGCAAGGATATGGGACATCAATAATAAAAAATCACTTGAAAGGAGGTCGACCGACGAGTCTTTCGTACGTCTTCACCGCTGAACGAAACCAGATCGAACTGTATCCAATTTTTCTTATCTTTCAGGACAAAACAATACATATGGTTCACCCTATCCTCACGTACTTCAACAAGGAGTATCCTCCGATCGTGGCCTAAATCAAGCGACTGAACGAAACCAGTAGATCAAACTGTATCCAATTTTTCTTATCTTTCAGGACAAAACAATACATATGGTTTACCCTATCCAAGGACTTTCACCCTATCCTCACGTACTTCAACAAGGAGTATCCTCCGATCAACGTGGCCGAAATCAAGCGACTGAACGAAACCAGTAGATCGAACTGCATCCAATTTTTCTTATCTTTCAGGACAAAACAATACATATGGGTCACCCTATCCTCACGTACTTCAACAAGGGATATCCTCCGATCGTGGCCTAAATCAAGCGACGTCACGAAACACGTTACGCCTAGTTTTTCTATAACCGATTGACGAGGCTCAATTAGAAATCATTTCATAAGTTTGTGCCAAATCAAGCTTACTAACATTAACAGTGTTCACCGGCATTCCAAGTCATAATCATAAAAAAATCATACAAGCAGATGACATAATAAAAACCAAAATAAAATAAAATAAAAAAAATAAAAGAATAAAAAAAAATAAAAACCAAAAAAAATTTTACAATACAGAATTATATCAAACATCACAAGACTATTAATATTAATATTAAGATCTTAACAAATGAAGAGTATGAAATAAGGGTGCTATTATAGTATGCTATCTACCGCCGATTTTGCTATCTACCACCCCTTTCTGAAATTTTGGAATTGGTTTATTATTTTGTTTATGAGACCCCAATTAACACTACTTTACAATTAACTGGGAAATCACCTAATACTGTCACTGATTGGTTTAACGTGTCGGGAAGTGTGTAGTGTTAATGACACAGGAGGATTAACATTGACGGTAGATAACATACTTTGTGGTAGATAGCATACTATAGTAGAAATTCGACGGTAGATAGCATACTATAATAGAAATTCGACGGTAGATAGCATACTATAATAGCACCGAAATAAGTGTTGACATTCTAAATGAAATGGGAAAAGTGATTGTATATAAATGTCTTAAACTTAACCAAGGCAATGAGACATGTTGGGGGTGGTGGAAACCTTAGCAACTTAAGTTTTCAAAGACTCAGCAATTGAGAAGTATTTCTTACCGTGGTGGAAACATTAGCAACTTAAGTTTTCAAAGACTCAGCAATTGAGAAGTATTTCGTACCGTGGTGGAAACATTAGCAACTTAAGTTTTCAAAGACTCAGCAATTGAGAAGTATTTCTTACCGTGGTGGAAACATTAGCAACTTAAGTTTTCAAAGACTCAGCAATTGAGAAGTATTTCTTACCGTGGTGGAAACATTAGCAACTTAAGTTTTCAAAGACTCAGCAATTGAGAAGTATTTCTTACCGTGGTGGAAACATTAGCAACTTAAGTTTTCAAAGACTCAGCAATTGAGAAGTATTTCTTACCGTGGTGGAAACATTAGCAACTTAAGTTTTCAAAGACTCGGCAATTGAGAAGTATTTCTTACCGTGGTGGAAACATTAGCAACTTAAGTTTTCAAAGACTCAGCAATTGAGAAGTATTTCTTTACCAACGAATAAATAACGGAGAATTGCCGCGAAAGAAAATTGCATAGAATAAAATGAAACTGCAGCACCAACACAATATAAAAGGAGGTATTACTGTCAACTCAAAATTGTTAAACAAGGACCGTTTACCTGAAATCCCCTACCACAAATTTTCAGTTTTCGATACATAATAAAAAATAACAAATTCGAAGTCCTCTTGTTAAACAAGGACCGTTGACCTGAAATTTTAAGACCTGAAATCCCCTACCACAAATTTTCAGTTTTCGATACATAATAAAAAATAACAAATTGGAAGTCATCCAACATATTTACATTTTCTTGCCCCAATATATTTTGCACTTTCATTACCAACCTTCAATAGAACTCCATCCATTTTTTTTTGCAATATGTTACAAACCCTAAAAATGTAATGGTGCTAAAGTTACAATATAATAAATTGGACACTCTCTCTCTCTTTCAGTCTCCCGGTCAACCACAGTATTTGGACATTTTGAATTCCATCACAAAAACCAGCCTTGAGAATGACAGACACTGAATTTCCTCCAAATACAAAATCTAGTGTGTCTATATATATTTATATATACACTGTATAGAGAATTCTCAACTTGGAATTCAAAGGGGATGTAGGGAGAAAGGGGGAGAAAAATAAAAACAACAATCACATACTCTTAAATTTACCTCCCCCGGAAGTCTCTGTGAAAAGTCGTGGGGAGGAGGAGGGGGGGGGAGACATGTTTAAAACATTTACGTTTTCACCTTGAGAGATGACGTATTCACAGAAGTAGTAGATCACTATGTGACTAATAATGGCATTTTGTACTTTTGCCCTTGCAAAACATCTTTACAAAGAACAAGAAGGTGTGAAAAATCTCTCATGTTCCTTAATGCTTCCTTCTCCTTCTTAAAAACACTATGGCATGTTCCCGAGAGACCGTCGCTGCGGAAGGAGTCTCTCGCTCGGTCGCGTCGGGTTGAAGAACCGCCGATTCTGACTGTAAGTGTCCGTCCCGGGTCCCGGCTTTCTCCTCGTTACGTCGGTAGACATTAATGATTAACACTTACATGTGAAACAGTCCAAGATTTAACAATCCTCCATATTATATATCTCTCTCACACACTCTCTCTGATACTACGACCAATGTCAGTATGATCGAGCAGACACTCAGACACTTTCCCCTGCGTAAACAGTATCTATTGTCGGAGAAGTCACAGTACAACTAGTCAGGGACCACAGAGACTTTCTTGCGAGCATTTTCAAGGCGCTCGGGAAATCGTAACACGATTGTTGCCATCATCATCTTTGGTTCTCATTTTTTTTTTCGGTTGGAAATGGGTAATATTCTCATGAGCTCAGAGCCGCACAAACGCACGCACAATGTTGTCCCTCGATGGGGGGAGAGGGATGTCGTGGGGGGGAAAAAAAGGTATTCACTACCTCCTGCTTCTAGCCCATGTTTCCCGCTGTCATCTCTTCTCCATCGGACCGTGAGCCGCACGAGCCGATTCCTGCCGCATCACCTGTTCCGTGCGATTCATAAATTCATCAGTTAAAGGGGAATGTTTTGGTTGGGAAATAGTGTACACTATTCAATACAAAAAATAGATTATTTGGATACAGGAAAACTCTCATTTTTCACCCTTACTTGAGCATGAGGTGGCGGGTGGGGCTGGGTCATGGGTTGCACGGGGGAGTGGTGTGGCCCGGCCACCATTTGGTAGACCGGGTAGCCGCCGGGCCCGATGGTGGGGCCGGGGTGCTGGGGAGGCGGGGCCGTGTGCAACCTCACCAGCTCTCCCCGGTGATCCGAGGCCCGGCTGCTGGCCACTGTGTGAGCGGAGCTGTGGGCCACCGAGACCATCGGGGGCGGCGGGCCGTGCGGGGGCCCGTGAGGCGGGCCGTGGGGCGACCCGTGGCCGGGAGGTCCGTGGGTCGGGGGTCCGTGGCCTGGCGGGGGCGGGCCGTGCCCGGCGGACGGGTGGCTGTGAGGGGCCCCCGAGGGACTCAGGGAAGCCACGCCGTGGGGGGACACGCTCGTGTGGTAATTTCCGCTGGCGGGACTGTGTCTGTCATTGGAATAAAAGGAATTAGTACACAAGGCGTATAATACAAAATCTTTATCTGAGTACATGACCGACATTAAAATGATACAATAGTCCATGCAAGGCTGCAACTTGATTCGGTTATTAGATTCAAGTGACATAACCAAATAATTTTATATTATAAAGGCTTACTAAGCAAATGATAGGCAGAAATTGCATTCGGTTCATGATAAACTTATTGGTAGGTACTAGGAACTACATCTCTATCTCAAGTTTTATCCTATTATTATTATTATTACTATCCAAGCTACAACCCTAATTGGAAAAGCAAGATGCTATAAGCCCAGGGGCTCCAATAGGGAAAAATATCACTGAAATGAAGAATACAGTATCTTTAATAATAAATAATAAACTATATTCAATTCTTTTTAGTGAGGCAGATTTTCACTAACTCGCAGGGATGCCCTTTTAGCTCGGAAAAGTTTCCTGATCGCTGATTGGTTGGAGAAGATGACTCTAACCAATCAGATAGCAGGAAACCTTTCCAAGCTAAAAGGGCAGCGCTGCGGGTCGGTGCGAATGCGCCTCATTAAAAAAAATTGAGTATAGGATATGCTGTCCTCAAAAGCATATCATAAGTAGTAACCAAAAATATTAAGATTGAGGTCTTCAAGAAAATACAAAAATACATTTTAAGAATTAAATTGAAAATAATTTCTATTTTAAAAATTGCTTCATAAAACAACTATACTGTCAAGTATTAAATTTCTAACTCATTCACAACTAGTACTAAAAGATTTCTTCTCGTGTGCGAGGCAATAATCGGAATAAAAGTTGGGGTAGATAAAAAGGCGATTAGTAGGAGACAATTCTTATCCCTGAAAACAATGTAAAAAATAATTCTTTAACCCTTTTACCCCGCAGGCTCTTTGGAAATTTCCAACCCTTAACCCCCAGGGGGTTATTTTTTCCCAGCACATTTTGTAGTATATTTTTTCTAAATTGCTGTAACAGCCTTAATTTTTGTCATAGAGAGGTCAGGTTGGTCCCATTCTCTTGGAAAATGCCTGAATTTTCTCAAAAAATTATCAAAAATATGAAAAAAAAAAAAAATTATTATAGAATTTTTTTGCAAGGACGTCCATGGGGATAAAGGGATGGCTTTTGTGAAACGTACCAGTACGTCCTTTGGGGGTAAAAGGGTTAAGGAATAAATACAAGACGTAACTGTCAAATAACAACCATTCCAAAATTAACTTGCCAAGTTAAACGAAATTGACAAACAGCTGGTTTAAAAGACAACACATATACCGAAGCAATTAGGCTTGCAAAATATTTGCGTTTAGTTCACCAAATGTTCGGCTGGGCTCCGAAAGGCACTGGTAGAGTTGGAAGACCCAGGCCTACATGGCTGAGGAGTATGAAGAGTGAAGTGGGAGATGATGAATGGAGAAGTCTGTTTAGAGATAGATGCGGGGATCTGGTCGTGCAAAGTGGATATCTTACGTAAGCAAAGCCACTCAAACTTTGAACGCATTCGGACGTGGGTGCCATTTCAACGATAAAATTGGACATTAAAATATTTGTACACCAAATATGCACAAAGATGGATTTGGTATTATTTATATATAATCTTAAATAGCTTTGAATCATGGGTTTTTCACCACAACAGGTTCCAAGAAGCTGTTTATAAGTTTAGTTATTAAATTTTGGAGGATTGATGTGAGAGGCAAGAGAGCATGCTAGAAATATGAACGAATGGCGAACGATTGTGACGCAGTTCCGGTAGGCCCTGCTGCTTCCTCCGGTGCTTTAGATGACCGCGGAGGTAGCAGCAGTAGGGGATTCAGCATTATGAAGCTTCATCTGTGGTGGATAATGTGGGAGGGTGGGCTGTGGCACCCTAGCAGTACCAGCTGAACTCGGTTGAGTCCCTTGTTAGGCTGGGGGGAACGTAGAGAGGAGAGGTCCCCTTTTTTGTTTTTATTTCATTTGTTGATGTCGGCTAACCGCCAAAATTGGGGGAAGTGCCTTGGTATATGTATGTATGTATTAAATTTAGCCCTAAGGTAGACCTGACCCGACTCCCAAGCCTCTGATTTTCTGCTACAAGTCCCGTTTCATATGAAATAAATAATTACAAATGTTGTTTCTTGTAAGTGGAGGATCTTCTGTATCAGTTTCATATAGTTTTATTTTTCACATATTTTCAAGCGTAAAAAGTTAAGGAAGGATAAGGCTTATGAATGTTACTAATCAGTTGACAAAAGAAGATTTGACTGATGGAATTTGGAAAATAAGGCCAATAGCACAGGGCCAGGAGGCCATTCATCAGCAATATTATTACTAATATTACTTGCTAAGCTACGTCCCAAGCTGGAAAAGCAGGATGCTATAAGCATAAGGGGCTTCAACGGGGAAAATAGGCCAGTGAGGAAAGAAAAATAAGCTACGTCCCTAGCTGGGAAAGCAGGATGCTATAAGCATAAGGGCTTCAACAGGGAAAATAGGCCAGTGAGGAAAGTAAAATAAGCTACGTCGCTAGCTGGAAAAGCAGGATGCTATAAGCATAAGGGGCTTCAACAGGGGAAAATAGGCCAGTGAGGAAAGTAAAATAAGGAAATAAACTACAAAGAAGTTAAAGAACAATAACACATTAAAGTGAATCTTTCACATATAAACTATGAAAATTAAAAAAAAAAACAAGAGGAAGATAAATAAGATAGGATATAAGAAAGGATAATGTGCCCGAGTGTACCCTCAAGCAAGAGAACTCTACCCAAAGACAGTGGAAGAAGTCCCTGGTACAGAAGCTATGACACTGCTCAAGACTAGAGAACAATGGAATGATTTTGAAGTGCTTAAAGTAAGTGGGAACAGAGGTAAAGCAGAAAGCTAAGGACTACTTGCAGTTACGGGCAGAGGAATGCAGCGAAGTCCCTTTCATAACGTTGATAGTCCACCAGGTGAGGTGCAATGATGGGCCCTTTGAAATAAGCCAACAGGTGTCATAAAACACTAGATTTAAGGATTGGATCCTTCAGGAATTCCGAGGATAGCCAGGGGACATAGAACCAATTCCATGTCTCTTAACCCTTTTACCCCCAGGCTCTTTGGAAATTTCCAACCCTTAACCCCCAAGGGGTTATTATTTTCCCAGCATATTTGGCAGTATATTTTTTTTTAAATTGCTCTAACAGCCTTAATTTTTGTCATAGAGAGGTCAGGTTGGTCTCATTCTCTTGGAAAATGCCGGAAGTTTCTCAAAAAATTATCAAAAATATGAAAAAAAAAATTTTTATAGCATTTTTTTGCAAGGACGTACCGGTACGTCCATGGGGGTAAAGGGATGGCTTTTGTGAAACATACCAGTACGTCCTTTGGGGGTAAAAGGATTAAGCAAAAAGGATTGGATCCTTCAGAAATTCTGAGGATAGCCAGGGGACATAGAACCAATTCCATGCCTCTTAAAGAGCTGGCCAACTTTAAATCAGAGAAGTCTGGCTTTTCTATCATGCGAGGATACCGTGACATACTTGGTGCATACAGTAATCTTTTCACATGGCGCTATTTTTAAAAATATTGAGCTTTCTAATGGTATTTTTACTTTCTTTTTATCTTCGCTCGTTTTTTAATTACGCTACAAAATGTCAACAGAAGTAGAATGACGCACGACGTCATTGGTCACCTTAAAAATGTTACCATGAAGTCAACAGGGATTTTTGGGATTGCCAGACGGTTAATAAAGAAAGCTTTCTTAAGTTGTACAGTTTATACAATGCATGCCAACACAAAATGCTCTCTAAAATCTAGTGCATGAGGAAAATAAAAACAGCTTGAAAACAAAGCTCAAACTTCAGTCTTGAAATATCGTCACCCTTATAAACTAATTGCCTAAGTCATTTTCTCCACTTGTTGGGAACTCAAAAAAAACCTTCTCATTTCCTAATTCTTTATATCATTGTCTTGTTTCAATTCACAAATTCTTAGCAGAAGAATTTGTGAATTAGAATTTGTTAATTGAAGCTCAAGACAATGATATAAAGAATTAGGAAATGAGAAGGTTTTTTTATTTCCCAATAAGTGGAGAAAATTACTTAGGCAGTTAGTTTATGAGGGGGACGATATATAAAAGTCATTTAACATGTGATTTACCAGAGAAAAAATTGAAATTTCCTTACCGTCAACAATTCCCTTTCTTAAATAAAATATGTTATTAATATTACAAACGCAAGGGAGACTCACACGAAACCTTTGTCATGCCAAAAACAAGCACCATGCAATAAAGGGTATCGAAGCATAAAAACATAATATACAAGAGTTGTAATTTTCCCAACACTTTTGCAAAGTGCTTGACGGAAAACACAACTTTTAAAATGAAAAATGTTTCATTAGTGGCCACAAGTAGATTAAAGCTGGTAAATTAGCGTTAGCTTCGGACATCGGCGGCCAAATGCCGCATACTCTTGTGCAATCGATAAACCCCTCGAGTTGCCGGGATAGAATAAAGTGCTATATAACGCCAAGAGAGCGTGCTAGAAATAGGAATGAATGGCGAGCGATTGTGACGCAGTTCTGGTAGGCCCCGCTGCTGCCTCCGATGCCTTAGATGACCGCGGAGGTAGCAGCAGTAGGGGACTCAGCAGTATGAAGCTTCATCTGTGGTGGATAATGTGGGAGGGTGGGCTGTGGCACCCTAGCAGTACCAGCTGAACTCAGTTGAGTCCCTTGTCAGGCTGGGAGGAACATAGAGAGTAGAGGTCCCCTTTTTTGTTTTTGTTTCATTGTTGATGTCGGCTACCCCCCAAAATTGGGGGAAGTACCTTTGGTATATGTATGTATAAAGCCAAGATAGTTTCGAGACACTGTCTCCTTTCCAGTGATGCAAGATTATTGTGACAGACTTGATATTAAACACTATAGTCCATTTCTTTTAGCGAGGCATATTTGCACCGACTCGCAGCGGTGCCCTTTTAGCTCGGAAAAAGTTTCCTGATCGCCGATTGGTTGGACGAGATAATTCTAACCAATCAGCAATCAGGAAACTTTTCCCGAGCTAAAAGGGCAACGTTGCGAGTCGGTGCAAATCTGCCTCGCTAAAAGAAATGGACTATAGAGTTAGTTATTCTTCTTCTGGCCACCGATTCAGGATTTTTGACTTGTGCCGTTGGCTATCCAAAATCCACACAACTGTCTCACGAACACGACTAATTCCATCACGCTGCAGCTTCATTATATTTGAACAGGAACTTGAAAGAGTTTATCAATTTATCAATAAATTTACGGACAGATCTTTGCTCAGACAGCATCTATAAAGCTTACAAAGCTTCCAGAGGGTTAAAATCACTGTCATATCCCTCCTCACACCTCCTAAAAGAGGGTTAAATTACTGCCATATCTCTCCTCACACCTAATAAAGGGTTAAAACTCTTCCAGAAGGCTAAATTGCTGCCACATCTCTCCTCACACCTCCTAAAAGAGGGTTAAATTACTGCCAAATCTCTCCTCACACCTCCTAAAAAAAATCACTGCCATATCTCTCCTCACACCTCCTAAAAGAGGGTTACAACTCTTCCAGAAGGCTAAAATTGCTGCCATATCTCTCCTCACACCTCTTAAAAGAGGGTTAAATTACTGCCATATCTCTCCTCACACCTCCTAAAAGAGGGTTAAATTACTGCCAAATCTCTCCTCACACCTCCTAAAAGAGGGTTAAATTACTGCCATATCTCTCCTCACACCTCCTAAAAGAGGGTTAAATTACTGCCATATCTCTCCTCACACCTCCTAAAAGAGGGTTAAATTACTGCCATATCTCTCCTCACACCTCCTAAAAGAGGGTTAAATTACTGCCATATCTCTCCTCACACCTCCTAAAAGAGGGTTAAATTACTGCCATATCTCTCCTCACACCTCTTAAAAGAGGGTTAAATTACTGCCATATCTCTCCTCACACCTCCTAAAAGAGGGTTAAATTACTGCCATATCTCTCCTCACACCTCCTAAAAGAGGGTTAAATTACTGCCACATCCCTCCTCACACCTCCTAAAAGAGGGTTAAATTACTGCCACATCTCTCCTCACACCTCCTAAAAGAGGGTTAAATTACTGCCACATCTCTCCTCACACCTCCTAAAAGAGGGTTAAATTACTGCCATATCTCTCCTCACACCTCCTAAAAGAGGGTTACAACTCTTCCAGAAGGCTAAAATTACTGCCATATCTCTCCTCACACCTCTTAAAAGAGGGTTAAATTACTGCCAAATCTCTCCTCACACCTCTTAAAAGAGGGTTAAATTACTGCCAAATCTCTCCTCACACCTCCTAAAAGAGGGTTACAACTCTTCCAGAAGGCTAAAATTACTGCCATATCTCTCCTCACACCTCTTAAAAGAGGGTTAAATTACTGCCATATCTCTCCTCACACCTCCTAAAAGAGGGTTACAACTCTTCCAGAAGGCTAAAATTACTGCCATATCTCTCCTCACACCTCTTAAAAGAGGGTTAAATTACTGCCAAATCTCTCCTCACACCTCCTAAAAGAGGGTTACAACTCTTCCAGAAGGCTAAAATTACTGCCATATCTCTCCTCACACCTCTTAAAAGAGGGTTAAATTACTGCCAAATCTCTCCTCACACCTCCTAAAAGAGGGTTACAACTCTTCCAGAAGGCTAAAATTACTGCCATATCTCTCCTCACACCTCTTAAAAGAGGGTTAAATTACTGCCAAATCTCTCCTCACACCTCCTAAAAGAGGGTTACAACTCTTCCAGAAGGCTAAAATTACTGCCATATCTCTCCTCACACCTCTTAAAAGAGGGTTAAATTACTGCCAAATCTCTCCTCACACCTCCTAAAAGAGGGTTACAACTCTTCCAGAAGGCTAAAATTACTGCCATATCTCTCCTCACACCTCTTAAAAGAGGGTTAAATTACTGCCAAATCTCTCCTCACACCTCTTAAAAGAGGGTTACAACTCTTCCAGAAGGCTAAAATTACTGCCATATCTCTCCTCACACCTCTTAAAAGAGGGTTAAATTACTGCCAAATCTCTCCTCACACCTCCTAAAAGAGGGTTACAACTCTTCCAGAAGGCTAAAATTACTGCCATATCTCTCCTCACACCTCTTAAAAGAGGGTTAAATTACTGCCAAATCTCTCCTCACACCTCCTAAAAGAGGGTTACAACTCTTCCAGAAGGCTAAAATTACTGCCATATCTCTCCTCACACCTCTTAAAAGAGGGTTAAATTACTGCCAAATCTCTCCTCACACCTCCTAAAAGAGGGTTACAACTCTTCCAGAAGGCTAAAATTACTGCCATATCTCTCCTCACACCTCTTAAAAGAGGGTTAAATTACTGCCAAATCTCTCCTCACACCTCCTAAAAGAGGGTTACAACTCTTCCAGAAGGCTAAAATTACTGCCATATCTCTCCTCACACCTCTTAAAAGAGGGTTAAATTACTGCCAAATCTCTCCTCACACCTCCTAAAAGAGGGTTACAACTCTTCCAGAAGGCTAAAATTACTGCCATATCTCTCCTCACACCTCTTAAAAGAGGGTTAAATTACTGCCAAATCTCTCCTCACACCTCCTAAAAGAGGGTTACAACTCTTCCAGAAGGCTAAAATTACTGCCATATCTCTCCTCACACCTCTTAAAAGAGGGTTAAATTACTGCCAAATCTCTCCTCACACCTCCTAAAAGAGGGTTACAACTCTTCCAGAAGGCTAAAATTACTGCCATATCTCTCCTCACACCTCTTAAAAGAGGGTTAAATTACTGCCAAATCTCTCCTCACACCTCCTAAAAGAGGGTTACAACTCTTCCAGAAGGCTAAAATTACTGCCATATCTCTCCTCACACCTCTTAAAAGAGGGTTAAATTACTGCCATATCTCTCCTCACACCTCTTAAAAGAGGGTTAAATTACTGCCAAATCTCTCCTCACACCACCTAAAAGAGGGTTAAATTACTGCCATATCTCTCCTCACACCTCCTAAAAGAGGGTTACAACTCTTCCAGAAGGCTAAAATTACTGCCATATCTCTCCTCACACCTCTTAAAAGAGGGTTAAATTACTGCCAAATCTCTCCTCACACCTCCTAAAAGAGGGTTAAATTACTGCCATATCTCTCCTCACACCTCCTAAAAGAGGGTTACAACTCTTCCAGAAGGCTAAAATTACTGCCATATCTCTCCTCACACCTCTTAAAAGAGGGTTAAATTACTGCCAAATCTCTCCTCACACCTCTTAAAAGAGGGTTAAATTACTGCCATATCTCTCCTCACACCTCCTAAAAGAGGGTTAAATTACTGCCAAATCTCTCCTCACACCTCCTAAAAGAGGGTTACAACTCTTCCAGAAGGCTAAAATTACTGCCATATCTCTCCTCACACCTCTTAAAAGAGGGTTAAATTACTGCCAAATCTCTCCTCACACCTCTTAAAAGAGGGTTAAATTACTGCCATATCTCTCCTCACACCTCCTAAAAGAGGGTTAAATTACTGCCAAATCTCTCCTCACACCTCCTAAAAGAGGGTTACAACTCTTCCAGAAGGCTAAAATTACTGCCATATCTCTCCTCACACCTCTTAAAAGAGGGTTAAATTACTGCCAAATCTCTCCTCACACCTCTTAAAAGAGGGTTAAATTACTGCCATATCTCTCCTCACACCTCCTAAAAGAGGGTTAAATTACTGCCAAATCTCTCCTCACACCTCCTAAAAGAGGGTTACAACTCTTCCAGAAGGCTAAAATTACTGCCATATCTCTCCTCACACCTCTTAAAAGAGGGTTAAATTACTGCCAAATCTCTCCTCACACCTCCTAAAAGAGGGTTAAATTACTGCCATATCTCTCCTCACACCTCCTAAAAGAGGGTTAAATTACTGCCATATCTCTCCTCACACCTCTTAAAAGAGGGTTAAATTACTGCCAAATCTCTCCTCACACCTCTTAAAAGAGGGTTAAATTACTGCCATATCTCTCCTCACACCTCCTAAAAGAGGGTTAAATTACTGCCATATCTCTCCTCACACCTCTTAAAAGAGGGTTAAATTACTGCCAAATCTCTCCTCACACCTCTTAAAAGAGGGTTAAATTACTGCCATATCTCTCCTCACACCTCCTAAAAGAGGGTTAAATTACTGCCAAATCTCTCCTCACACCTCTTAAAAGAGGGTTAAATTACTGCCATATCTCTCCTCACACCTCCTAAAAGAGGGTTAAATTACTGCCATATCTCTCCTCACACCTCTTAAAAGAGGGTTAAATTACTGCCAAATCTCTCCTCACACCTCTTAAAAGAGGGTTAAATTACTGCCATATCTCTCCTCACACCTCCTAAAAGAGGGTTAAATTACTGCCAAATCTCTCCTCACACCTCCTAAAAGAGGGTTACAACTCTTCCAGAAGGCTAAAATTACTGCCATATCTCTCCTCACACCTCTTAAAAGAGGGTTAAATTACTGCCAAATCTCTCCTCACACCTCTTAAAAGAGGGTTAAATTACTGCCATATCTCTCCTCACACCTCCTAAAAGAGGGTTAAATTACTGCCAAATCTCTCCTCACACCTCCTAAAAGAGGGTTACAACTCTTCCAGAAGGCTAAAATTACTGCCATATCTCTCCTCACACCTCTTAAAAGAGGGTTAAATTACTGCCAAATCTCTCCTCACACCTAAAAGAGGGTTAAATTACTGCCAAATCTCTCCTCACACCTCCTAAAAGAGGGTTACAACTCTTCCAGAAGGCTAAAATTACTGCCATATCTCTCCTCACACCTCTTAAAAGAGGGTTAAATTACTGCCAAATCTCTCCTCACACCTCCTAAAAGAGGGTTAAATTACTGCCATATCTCTCCTCACACCTCCTAAAAGAGGGTTACAACTCTTCCAGAAGGCTAAAATTACTGCCATATCTCTCCTCACACCTCTTAAAAGAGGGTTAAATTACTGCCATATCTCTCCTCACACCTCTTAAAAGAGGGTTAAATTACTGCCATATCTCTCCTCACACCTCCTAAAAGAGGGTTACAACTCTTCCAGAAGGCTAAAATTACTGCCATATCTCTCCTCACACCTCTTAAAAGAGGGTTAAATTACTGCCATATCTCTCCTCACACCTCCTAAAAGAGGGTTAAATTACTGCCATATCTCTCCTCACACCTCCTAAAAGAGGGTTACAACTCTTCCAGAAGGCTAAAATTACTGCCATATCTCTCCTCACACCTCTTAAAAGAGGGTTAAATTACTGCCAAATCTCTCCTCACACCTCCTAAAAGAGGGTTAAATTACTGCCATATCTCTCCTCACACCTCCTAAAAGAGGGTTACAACTCTTCCAGAAGGCTAAAATTACTGCCATATCTCTCCTCACACCTCTTAAAAGAGGGTTAAATTACTGCCATATCTCTCCTCACACCTCCTAAAAGAGGGTTAAATTACTGCCATATCTCTCCTCACACCTCCTAAAAGAGGGTTACAACTCTTCCAGAAGGCTAAAATTACTGCCATATCTCTCCTCACACCTCTTAAAAGAGGGTTAAATTACTGCCAAATCTCTCCTCACACCTCCTAAAAGAGGGTTACAACTCTTCCAGAAGGCTAAAATTACTGCCATATCTCTCCTCACACCTCTTAAAAGAGGGTTAAATTACTGCCAAATCTCTCCTCACACCTCCTAAAAGAGGGTTACAACTCTTCCAGAAGGCTAAAATTACTGCCATATCTCTCCTCACACCTCTTAAAAGAGGGTTAAATTACTGCCATATCTCTCCTCACACCTCCTAAAAGAGGGTTAAATTACTGCCAAATCTCTCCTCACACCTCCTAAAAGAGGGTTACAACTCTTCCAGAAGGCTAAAATTACTGCCATATCTCTCCTCACACCTCTTAAAAGAGGGTTAAATTACTGCCAAATCTCTCCTCACACCTCCTAAAAGAGGGTTAAATTACTGCCATATCTCTCCTCACACCTCCTAAAAGAGGGTTACAACTCTTCCAGAAGGCTAAAATTACTGCCATATCTCTCCTCACACCTCTTAAAAGAGGGTTAAATTACTGCCAAATCTCTCCTCACACCTCCTAAAAGAGGGTTACAACTCTTCCAGAAGGCTAAAATTACTGCCATATCTCTCCTCACACCTCTTAAAAGAGGGTTAAATTACTGCCAAATCTCTCCTCACACCTCCTAAAAGAGGGTTACAACTCTTCCAGAAGGCTAAAATTACTGCCATATCTCTCCTCACACCTCTTAAAAGAGGGTTAAATTACTGCCAAATCTCTCCTCACACCTCCTAAAAGAGGGTTACAACTCTTCCAGAAGGCTAAAATTACTGCCATATCTCTCCTCACACCTCTTAAAAGAGGGTTAAATTACTGCCATATCTCTCCTCACACCTCTTAAAAGAGGGTTAAATTACTGCCAAATCTCTCCTCACACCACCTAAAAGAGGGTTAAATTACTGCCATATCTCTCCTCACACCTCCTAAAAGAGGGTTACAACTCTTCCAGAAGGCTAAAATTACTGCCATATCTCTCCTCACACCTCTTAAAAGAGGGTTAAATTACTGCCAAATCTCTCCTCACACCTCCTAAAAGAGGGTTAAATTACTGCCATATCTCTCCTCACACCTCCTAAAAGAGGGTTACAACTCTTCCAGAAGGCTAAAATTACTGCCATATCTCTCCTCACACCTCTTAAAAGAGGGTTAAATTACTGCCATATCTCTCCTCACACCTCTTAAAAGAGGGTTAAATTACTGCCATATCTCTCCTCACACCTCCTAAAAAAAAACTCACTGCCATATCTCTCCTCACACCTCCTAAAAAAAAACTCACTGCCATATCTCTCCTCACACCTAAAAAGGGGTTACGACTCTTCCAGAAAAATTACTGCCAAATCTTCAAAATATTATCCGCAGCAAACTCTGCAAATCATTGTCATATCTCTTCCTGATTCAGCGAAACTTTAACAAACTTGTCCTTTTGTATAATGTTATATTAACTGTTTTTAGATTTGCACAAGAAAAGCATACAGGCAATATTCCTGCATCATATTTGAAGAAGTTTTCTAATGATTTTACAATAACAAAATAACGCAAAATAAAACTTTTAATTATATTTACAACAAAATTACATTAAACTTTGTACTTCTCTAATTACATTTAATAAAACACGCTAAATCTTGCTCCGAGCTTAAATATGACTCAGTCTTCTAATATCTTAAGGCAAAGCTTTATATTATCAATCTATATTCTTTGATGTCCCGTAATAAAAGTAAAAAAAAAACGATCAGCCAATTTTCTCAGCTTCCAACTATAAGACTTTGCTTGGAAAATACTAAAATTTCTACGAACTAAAACCTAACCTTCTTCAACACTCAAGTTCTACATGAAAAAAAAAAAAAAAAAAAACTACTGAAAAATGTCAATGACACTCAAAGAAACCTTTTAAAACTGTGAGGAAGTCTCGGTAAAAGCTAGGACGAGACGCAAGACGGGGACTCACCTTAACGTCGGACTCGGCTGAGCGCCCGGGGGTAGCATCGGAGACTGCTGACGATGCTCAGTTCCTGGACTCCTGTATCGGTACTCCGGCTCCCCTAGGCCATTTTCTACGGGCATCTGAGAGGGAGGGGGACGTCTATCGTGGGGGGAGGTCCCTCTCCTGTCGTGGGGAGAAGGTCCTCTCCTATCGTGGGGGGACGTGCCTCTGTGTCCCCCGCCGCTGCCGGGAGGAGGGACCGGTCCTCCTCCGTGGCCGCCTGGAATAAAACGGCAAATATTCAACCAATAATATATAATCAGCTTAATATCCTTCGGTAATAATAAAAAATCACAAGATCAAGAATTGGATTATAATTAACTATTTTAAATTTTCATTGTAAAGGAGACATATTTAGAAACTCTAAGATAATCAACATTGGGAATGAGGAGACATATTTAGAAACTCTTTAAGATAATTAACATTGGGAATGAGGAGACAAATTTTTAAACCGAGATAATTTACATTGGGGATAAGGAGACATATTTTGAAATTCTTTAAGACAATTAACATTGGGAATGACGAGACATATTTTTTAATTCTTTGAGATAATTTACATTGGGAATGAGGAGACATATTTAGAAACTCTTTAAGATAATTAACATTGGGAATGAGGAGACATTTTTAAAATTCTTTTAGATAATTTACATTGTGAACGAGGAGACATATTTAGAAACTCTTTGAGATAATTTACATTGGGGATAAGGAGACATATTTGGAGATCCTTTGACATAATTTACATTGGGGATAAGGAGACATATTTTGAGATCCTTTGAGATAATTTACATTGGGAATGAGGAGACATATTTAGAAACTCTTCAAGATAATTAACATTGGGAATGAGACATATTTTGAAACTCTTTTAAGATAATCAACAGTGGGGATAAGGAGATATATTTTGAAACTCGAGATAATTTACATTGGGGATAAGGAGACATATTTTAAAACTCTTTGGATAATTAACATTGGGAATGAGGAGACATATTTTGAAACTTTGACATAATTTACATTGGGGATAAGGAGACATATTTAGAAACTCTAAGACAATTAACATTGGGGATAAGGAGACATATTTAGAAACTTTAAGATAATTAACATTAGGGATAAGGAGACATTTTAAAATTCTTTGACATAATTTACATTGGGGATAAGGAGACATATCTTTAAATTCTTTGAGAAGTATACAACAATATTCAAACCTGTGGTCTGTGACTTTAACATACTGTATTTGACAAAATTATTCAGGCAACTAATAATGTTCTTGAAATAACTGGTTAAACATTTTAACAATTTATAACAGCCGACTCGACCTATTTAACCCTCAGGGCTGGTAGAAAGTTCTTGTTTAAATTCATAATCCACTTGTATATATTCATACTATGTAAACAATAGAGGCCCTTTGCATTAACCCTTTACGTGACATTGGGCAATTTTAGAGGAGGAGATGATGATATATAAATTAACTCTGTGTGTAATACTTCAAATTCATTCCTAATGAAGTACACCAAGAGACAATGTCATCTTATTTACAAGACCTCTTTTTATTACTTGAGGAGCAAACTGAATTCACGTAGCGTTGCAACGTTTGTGATGTTTATATCCAAGTTTTCTATTGCTACTGTTATCATTGCTAGCTAAGCTATAACCCTAGTTGGAGAACCAGGATGATATAAGCGCAAGGACTCCAACAGGGAAATATAGCCCAGAGTGAAAAGGTAAAAGGGAAATAAATAAACTACAAGAGAAGTAATGAACAATTAAATTAAAAACTAAAAAACTAGAACAGTTACAATGTTAAAAAAGATCTTCCACATATAAACTACAAAAACTTTAAAAAACGAGAGGAAGATAAATAAGATAGAATACTGAATGACTATAAAAGAACTTGGTAACTCTTACTCTTGTTCCAATAATGAAGAAAAAAAAGTTTAAGTAACATTTTTGCTATTTAAAACCAAATAATTCACAAACATTTAACCCTTTTACCCCCAGGCTATTTGGAAATTTCCAACCCTTAACCCCCACAAGGTTATTTTTTTGGAAGCACATTTTGCAGTATATTTTTTTTTAAATTGCTGTAACAGCTTTAATTTTTGTCATAGAGAGGTCAGGTTGGTCTCATTCTCTTGGAAAATGCCTGAATTTTCTCAAAAAATTATCAAAAATATGAAAAAAAGATTTTTTATAGCATTTTTTTGCAAGGACGTACCGGTACGTCCATGGGGGTAAAGGGATGGCTTTTGTGAAACGTACCAGTACGTCCTTTGGGGGTAAAAGGGTTAAGCAAACATGCTGCTGTACATGACACTGAAATAGAGAAAGTTCTAAAACTCGTACAATTAAGTAAAAAAATTTAACTCAACATCAAACAAAAAGACATTCAACATTCCTCATCAACCATTCCAACATCTACATCTTTAACCAAGAGATTTTTCAAAAAATTATTAAATACATAAATTCCAGAACATTTAAAAAAAAAGTTGCTGAAATCATATAAACGCTGACCTGAAAACTGAATTGTGAATATAAATGGGACCTCCCGTCTTACGAGATTCAATATGACTTTTTAATAAATTGTTATTTTTACACTTTCACATCAACTTATCTATCCCTAAATTACCCGATAACTGTATAAAGAAAAGCCTTACATGGTACACTACACTAAAGGCTTGGATCTTCCACAAGTGTTAAGGGCGCTGTCATTTTATAATCTTTCTCTTTTATTCCAGAGGAATAAGCGGCTACAGCCACGACCAGAGTGAATTTCCACCACACGATGAAATTTCAACTGCAATCTGAGCGGTAGCTGTAGCCTCGTGGAATGAACAAACAAAATAGGACGGCCTAGACCTTACAGCCAAGTGTCCACCAAAAAATTGACCCTATACAGTATATATTAACTCTTAATTCAAGAAACTACAATGAAACAATTCATCAACTCCACTTCCTGACTTTGTTTGGTAAATTTTCCGGCCAAAAATATAAGTTAAATCGGGCATAATAAAGGGGATGCTTTGTTAGTGCTCGTTATTGCTAAACATAAGTGGGTGCCCTGCTAAATATAAAAGGGTACTCTGCTAAACATAAGTGGGTACCCTAAATATAAAAGGGTACCCTGCTAAATATATGGAGGTACCCAGTTAAATATGAAAGGGTACCCTGCTAAATATAAAAGGGTACCCTGCTAAATATAAAAGGGTACCCTGCTAAACATAAGTGGGTACCCTGCTAAATATGAAAGGGTACCCTGCTAGATATAGAGGTACCCTGTTAAATATAAAAGTGTATTTTGCTAAACATAAGTGGGTACCTTGCTAAATATGAAAGGGTACCTTGCTAAATATGAAAGGGTACCCTGCTAGATATAGAGGTACCCTGTTAAATATAAAAGGGTATTTTGCTAAACATAAGTGGGTACCTTGCTAAATATGAAAGGGTACCCTGCTAGATATAGAGGTACCCTGTTAAATATAAAAAGGTACTCTGCTAAACATAAGTGGGTACCTTGCTAAATATAAAAGGGTACCCTGCTAAACATAAGTGGGTACCTTGCTAAATATAAAAGGGTACCCTGCTAAATATATGGAGGTACCCTGCTAAATATAAAAGGGTATTCTGCTAAACATAAGTGGGTAAACTGCTAAAAAATATGAGGGGATAACCTGTTGAATATATGGGGTCCCCTACTAAATGGGTAGTTATAATATTCCCAACAGCAATGAGGGAAATGGTGACTTTTTTCTTTCTTTCTTTCTTTTTTTCCCTATTATTCTTACCGTGTGGGTGGTCTGACGCCGCGGGATGCCTCCTCCGTCCCGCCACCGTCGAAATTGCTTCGTTCAGCATTTGTGTGCATCCGACTGAAACTTTTTGTTGCCAATTATTACATTATATCATGTTTTTTTTTTATTTACCTTTATTTTATTTTTTTAAATCATTCATCATTGCTTTAGTAAGATAGTCTACCCTAGTATAGGTGCATTTTCCTTTGTATATCATAATATATTAGTGCTGTATCTGTGTGCCTCTAACCAAAAGTTTTACTGTGTATTAACCCATTGCATTAAAAACCGCCATTTTTGGGTTTTAAACCGTTGCCAAGGATAAAACGATCTTGTAAATCTAATACTTCGTGCTATGAAATGTAGAATAGTTATACATAGAAGAGGTCAAGTCTGTAAGTTCTATATATGAATTATTTTCACTAATGGTGATAGTTTAATTAGGTTTAGCAGTAAGAGGACCACTGATAAGTCCATTAATATATCTGCACTCCACATAAGTACTAAAGGAAGGATTAAATAGTCTCAACATCGTTATAATTCTGCCAAGTGCAGATGTAGAGTGAGAAGTTAACTATAGACAGGAAGATACACACTGCTGACATAACTAGCGTGAAACGGAAACCTCGGCCTGATAAAACTATGCATTTGTCCAGCTCGCGGATGAGACACAACACAGGGAAAATATACTTTGTTGTCCGTGTCGTTCGTAAAGTTAATTTATCTATAATTGTAAAAATCTTAGTTCCCAACAACGAACACTTCCAATGTTATATTCAAGTGACCAGGCTCAATAGCTTCTACGTCCAACTGGCAAAGACAAGACTTGAGGAAACCAAAGACTAAATTCCATGAAAAGCAATTGTGTATAATGAAATAATGCTGAAAACGTTTGAGACACGGTGAGTGCATGCAATGTTCTCTTCAATACGTAGCACTCTACGTCCAGCTGGCAAAGACACGACTTAAGGAAACCAAAGACTAAATTCCATGAAAAGCAATTGTGTATAATGAAATAATGCTGGAAAAGTTTGAGATCTGGTGCGCGCATGCAATGTTCTCTTCAATACGTAGCACAGAACACGTCTCACGGAAAAAGAACGAGACGAACTTGAGTCTCAGACCTCGGCAATAAAGAAAGGCAATGTGTATAGTAATAAGATGGATATCTAGAGCGAGGAAGAACACCTCTCACGGAAAAAGAACGAAACGAACTTAAGAGTCTGAAACCTCGGCAATAGAGGAAGGCAACATACGTATAGTAATAAGATAAGATATCTAGAGCAAAGACTTCCATATCTGATTGAATACTGATACTAGAGACTCAAGAGGAGCCATGACAAACAATCCCAAGCCATGTCTTGCGCAGATACCCTCGACAGGAAGATGGAGAATGCCATTTTTAAACGTTGTCAGTGCGGAAAAATGATTATACTATAAATTTCCTCTACCCTTCAAAGAAATACCTTAACCTCAAGTACATCTGCCGATATTAGTGGCATTTAAAATCTCTCGTCACACCACGCACATCCTAAGTTATCATTCCTATCCTTCCTCAAACTGTGGACAGGAGAGCCAGTGACCCTAAAGCAACTTTATATTCTCCAACGATGTTATTCTGATAATGAACTAATGTTATTTCCCTGGCAAAGGCTTACGGGAGGGGGAAATAGTACGGTTGCATGACAACGTCACTGTAAAAACACGAAGATGTGAAATAACGTCCTAGAGTTCCTATCTCAAGGTATTCATCACATTGTCATAATCCTTATTATTCAATAAACGTTAAATGTTATGTCAGCATGTCCTATTTAATATTCGTCATTACTATGATGTTTATCAAGATTCCGAGGTCAGACTCTTGGTTCTCGTGACCCTTACCAGGAGGGTTTGGTCAATGATAAGTTTAAAGAAATTAAGAAGTATCCCCTCCACCTCCCAGAAAAGAAAACGAATCCTTCATTACTTTTAACACACAAAAAGCAAATAGACTTCCTAACACATGAATAAAGAAGGTAAATAAGTCAGATTGATATTATAGTGAATATATCTGGGACGAAACAACAGGCACGAAAACCCCTTTTCCAGGCTGGTTCAAGACATCGGTAATCAATAATAATGTTTGTTCATATTTCAGCACCTGAGTATATAACTTTTGTATAATTCTTTTTATATTTAAATCCCCTACTATCAATACTTCTATGATTTATTATGAGAATGAAGGAAACTAACTTTCCTTTGCTTTAAATTTCAACTGACGGTAGTAAATCTTATAGAAATTCACTCTGACCCATCAAATGAAACTGTCCTTTTTTGAAGATGATTTTCAGATCAGTGAATAAAAATAAGCAATATAACAACTTTGGCAGGGAAAATAACAAAAAAAACATACAATAAAAACTAAAAACTAAAACACAGTACTATACAATAAAGTAAAGCACGACAAAGTTGAATTAAACATATCGCTACCTCATTGCAAGAGGGTCGTAACTCCAAATTTGCTAGTTTTGAGTTATATGGTGTACAAGATTGCCGAATTGATTCTGCATCTTTTGGTAAAAGAGTCGTAAATCTAGGTGAATTAGCGGCCGAGAGATGGCACTAAGAAGATTTGTGAAACATGATCAAATTCATAGGACTTAGCAACTTTCAAATGCGTCTCCTGAAAAATCAGGAATTTGGAGTTACGACCCTCTTGCAATGAGGTAGCGATATGGACAATGACTTTAAATTTACCTGATAGGCGACTCGTACCATCGTAAACAAGAAAACAGCTGATCGACGCAGCTAAACTGAACCAAGACGCCAATGAAATCTATTTACCTGACGGGTGATGTCCCTGAGAATGTGGCCGAGGCGGAGGGGGTGCCGGCACGGACCCGCTGCTGGGGGGCCTCGGGTTGCCGCCGTGACTAGGTACGGAGGACGACGGCGGCGGCGCCGAGTTCGTCGATGACGAGGAAGAGGTTGCAGGCGCTGGGGTGTTGGCGTTCGAACTACCGCCCGAAGACGAGTTGTTTCCCAGAGTGGGCGAATTGAGCGGCACGGAGAGCCTTGCATTGACCGCCAAGAGGTGGTCCCTGCGAGCTATGAGCGAACTGACGGTCTCCTCCAGACGGACGTTTTCCTCCCGTAGTTGGTGCAAGCAGGACAATAGTGATGCAACTGTAATTGGGAATAGTTTTAGTAATTTACAGAATTGCATTGTAAACAAAATTCTAATTTTGTAAATTTTCTACTTTATTATTCAGAAAATACGTGCATGTATTCTGAAAAGATACATCAGAAAGCAACTAATAACAATTGCATTTCCACTTTGAAAATGCACAGGAGCATGGGATAAACTAACCGCGACCCTACGCAAGACAACCGAAACACTTGAAAATGATTGCCGCTTTTACTTACTGTCAAAATGTTGAGCTTGTTCCATCAAAAATTGACTTCCTTGCTCCCACTGACGTTCCAGAAGCTGTTCCAAACTCTGAGGAAAAGGCGGGGGTTGGCTGGATGCTGTTCCGTTACTGCCGTTAGCATTCTGAAAGAACAATATCCATTAGATTGGTAACTTCTAAGGAGCGTTTCTACAACTCAACAACAAATACTACTCACTGGACTTTGACCGGAACAGTTGGTTCTTAACCCTTTTACCCCCAGGCTATTTGGAAATTTCCAACCCTTAACCCCCAGGGGGTTATTTTCTTCCCAGCACATTTTGCAGTACATTTTTTTTAAATTGCTCTAAAAGCCTTAATTTTTGTCATAGAGAGGTCAGGTTGGTCTCATTCACTTGGAAAATGCCTGAATTTTCTCAAAAAATTATCAAATAAATGAAAAAAAAAATTTTATAGCATTTTTTTGCAATGACGTACCGGTACGTCCATGGGGGTAAAGGGATGGCTTTTGTGAAACGTACCAGTACGTCCTTTGGAGGTAAAAGGGTTAAACTAGAGGTGACAATTGGCAAAAGACAAGTAAATAGAGTTGGTTAGTCAAGCGGGAAGCAAATAATGAAATGCAGTAAGAAGAATGGCGGGTGTAGTGAAGATTACAAAGGTGATAAGAGTATCATGACTGAGACAGTGTGGGCACGTGTTGAGGGCACGTGTTGGGGGCACGTGTTGAGGGCACGTGTTGGGGGCACGTGTTGGGGGCACGTGTTGAGGATGGATGGTGGGGGAGTGAGGAGGGCTTGAGATGAACATGCTACGGGGATAAGATCAAGATGGGGGCAGAGAATTTATTGGCGAGATAAAGTGAAGGATGATGTGGAGAGAAGAGGTTTGGTGGAAGAGGATGACTTTGACAGAAGGCATTGGAAAGGACGTCACAGGCGATCCGACCCCTTAATGTAGGGATAACTGTGGAAAAGTAATAGTAGTTAAGTGGGAAGAAACCAAAGAGATGATAGGTACAAGGCAGAGAACAATAAAGAAGATGGGGTTCCTAAGAAGAGACGAAGCACATTGATATTTCAGCTATACAGTGAACCCTCGCTACTTCGCGGTTCGACCATCGCGGATTCACCACTTCGCGGATTTTTTCCATAACCCATATATATACAGTAATATATATATATATATATGTATGCATGTATTTATGTATATATGTAGGTATGTATATGTGTATACATATAAATATATATATATATATGCACACACACACACACACACATATATATATATATTATATATATATATATATATATATATATATATATATATATATATATATATATATATCTATATATCTAAAGTAGGAAGATGTGATGTAGTTCTAAGGGAAAAGTATGGGAAATATGTCTGGGTAATAAGCAAAGCTCTACCTCCAGTTTGTTTCTACATTATGATCAGAGATAAATGTAAACAAAACATTGGTTGCCATTTTTTATCGTGCTTTTTAGCATGTTTAGGAAATGCATGATATAAAATCACCTTTAATATTTGTGCCTGTTTTAGTTTAGGGTACTGTAGTACATGCATTAAGTGTTCTGTACATTAAAGGGTAGTTTGTTAACAGTACTACGTACAAGGGAAGGTTTTAAAAGTCTGAATATACATGTTGAATAAATAGGTAAATATGGTGTCACTACTTCGCGGATTTTCACCTATCGCGGCCGCGACTGGAACCTATCTACCGCGATAAACGAGGGTTCACTGTATAAAGAGCCTTAAGGAACCTGTATTTACCCAGTGACTGTCCATGGAAATAACAATACGTAACGTCCATTTAGTTAACCAGTAACATCCCACGATAACACGTGATAACCCTTTTACCGCCAGGCTATTTGGAAATTTCCAACCCTTAACCCCCAGGGGGTTATTTTTTTCCCAGCACATTTTGCAATATATTTTTTTTTAAATTGCTCTAAAAACCTTAATTTTTGTCATAGAGAGGTCAGGTTGGTCTCATTCTCTTGGAAAATGCCTGAATTTCCTCAAGAAATTATAAAAAATATGAAAAAAAAAAATTTATAGCATTTTTTTTGCAAGGACGTACCGGTACGTCCATGGGGGTAAAGGGATGGGTTTTGTGAAACGTACCAGTATGTCCTTTGGGGGTAAAAGGGTTCAAACCATTTAAAACAACCTCTCCCGATACCATTCGATGATGCACTTCTCATCAACTTGGACAACCAAACTCCTAACCGAGGTTCTCCTCACCTCTTTCTTCCCAGGTAAAGACGGGCCGACGAGCAGCGTGGAGATCTTATCTTCCTCCTTGTAGATGG
>NC_090732.1:126973475-127033475 GCF_036898095.1 Palaemon carinicauda | reverse complement strand
AAAGGGATCTTCGAATCTTAAACATGTTTTAAAACCATTCTAGAGAACTATCTTTGTCTCAAATATTTATGCAAAATAAATCTTGTAATGACTTTTTTGACGTAAAACTCGTCAAAACTTTCATCCAAGGTTTAAAAAAACTTAAGAATATGTTAAAAATTTCAATAACTTTGGAACTAAACAATAGTACACTCACAGAAAATACCGAGATTCTTTGTCTCAAATATTTGTGCAACATAAATCTAGTAATGACTTTTTTGACGTAAAACTCGTCATAACTTTTATCCAGGGTTTAAAAAAAACTTTAGAATGTCAAAAATTTCAATAACTTTGGAACTAGACAATGGTACACTCGCAGAAAATATTGAGATTCTTTGTCTCAAATATTTGTGCAAAATAAATCTAGTAATGACTTTTTTGACGTAAAACTCGTCATAACTTTTATCCAGGGTTTAAAAAAAACTTTAGAATGTCAAAAATTTCAATAACTTTGGAACTAGACAATGGTACACTCGCAGAAAATATTGAGATTCTTTGTCTCAAATATTTGTGCAAAATAAATCTTGTAATGACTTTTTTGACGTAAAACTCGTCAAAACTTTTATCCAGGGTTTAAAAAAACTTTAGAATATGTTAAAAATTTCTATAACTTTGGAACTATGGTCCATTTCTTTTATCGAGGCAGATGTGCACCGATTCGCAGCGGTGCCCTTTTAGCTCGGAAAAAATTCCTGATCGCCGATTGGTTAGAATGATCTCGTCCAACCAATCAGCGATCAGGAAACTTTTCCGAGCTAAAGGGGCACCGCTGTGAGTCAGTGCAAATCTGCATCGCTAAAAGAAATGGACTATAGACAATAGTACACTCACAGAAAATACTGAAATGTTAAAGTCGTTCATATCAATATAGATCAGAGTATTTAAACACTTATGTAGAATTTTCAAATCAGATTGGTAAAATTATATAATAAAGCAAAACAATATACAATATCCAGGGTATGAACATATTTTATGTTGGCCAAACATCAAAAAGTATACCAGTCAGATTAAAACAACATCAGGTGGCCGTCTCCAGGGGTTCTCTTAATAATGCCTTGGCCTCCCACTGGTTAGGGTCAAGTCACAGAATTGGTTGGTCAAAGACGGAAAAAGTAATCCATGTAAATGACTATTTCCAAAGGAATATTGTTGAATCATTTTTAATCTCCTGTACTCAAGGTAGAAATTTGAATCTAAGCCCAGGTCTGTTTTCCGTTAATCCAGTATTACTCTTTTATCTAAAATCTGACTTCTCTGGAATTATTAAGAAACTGACAGCTGTTGGATCCCCTTCTCCAGTATAAATACGATGTCTTTGTATATGTATTCTCATTGCTGAGTTTGATAATGTCCTGAGTGGATGAAAGTACTAACTCCAATCAAGTCTTTTTCATTTTTCCTTTCGTGGCTATAATACATATTGTTGTATGTCCTTGAATTAAAAAAAAAAAAAAAAAGAAACGGCCTACTTTAGACCTATAAATATTGTTGTATGTCCTTGAATTCATAAAAAACAAAAAAGAAACAGCCTACTTTAGACCTATAAATATTGTATGTCCTTGAGAATGTATAACTCACTAGTTATTTACCAACACGACTCGAAATCGCAGTTTTAAAGTAATTTGTATTTTTCCTACATACAAATATTCAATGATAACAAAACACAAACACGACTGAAACCATAAACCTCATATATTGAAGTAAAAGTTTGTGTACTGCAATAAGGTACTACAATAGAACATTATATAATTTAACCCTTTTACCCGCAGGCTATTTGGGAATTTCCAACCCTTAACCCCCAGACATTTTTTTTAAGCACATTTTGCAGTATATTGTTTTTTTTAAATTGCTCTAACAGCCTTAATTTTCATCATAGAGAGGTCAGGTTGGTCTCATTCTCTTGGAAAATGCCTGAAGTTTCTCAAAAAAATTATGAAAAATATGGAAAAAAAAATTTAAATAGCAGTTTTTTGCAAGGACGTACCGGTACATCCATGGGGGTAAAGGGATGAGTTTTGTGAAACGTACCAGTACGTCCTTTGGGGGTAAAAGGGTTAGGTTATTAGGGGAATTCAACAAAGATGTTCCCCTAAAGATACTTACAGACTACTGATTCAAATATGACAAATTCGAAGATAATTTGTATTTTTCCTAACCATACAAACCTTAGCCATTTACAAAGGGTTGCCTTTTAGCGTAGCTGAAATGGCGAGCCATTAGAATTTAACGAGGGTGTATTACCCCCGCGCTAGTTAGCGGGGGGGGGGGGGGGGGTAGGGGAGTGGTAGCTAGCTACCCCTCCTCCCCCTCACACACAGGTGAATACTCACTTTCACTTAGAGGTAGGACTTGTCTTGGGGGACAGGGCTGGCGGGCAAATATGTGTAAATAGCTAAGGTTTGTATGGTTAGGAAAAATACAAATTATCTTCGAATTTGTCATTTGTTCCGTAACCGGAATACAAACCACGTTATTTACAAAGGGTGACTTACCCCTTAGGAAGGGTGGAAAGTCCCCAGCCATACTGGCTTTGGCTTTACCCGGGGACTCAGAATCCGAGTGAGTCGCACTCGAGAAAAGGAGTCCCTGCACCTCACAAGTTCCTTGCTCCGCAAGGAACCATGTGGGCTACGTAAGCTTGTGTGTGAAGGAAGAAGAGTGACCCGTCCTAGGCAGTTGACCTGGAGTTCCAGAAGGAACTCTGGGTTAGGACGTTCCCAATACCACCTCGTCAGGGTATGGGGGACGCGACAGTATTGACTCAATACTCGGAACACAAGGAAGCATGGTTTACCTGCAGAGGTTCGAGGTCAGCTATGCAGAGACCAGGATGCTGCTTCCCCGTAGAGGGGATGATGAAGAAAAAAGTATGGGCCAGACATACTTCTTTCGTTCATGCAGACTAAAACCTGATAACAATGCCCTCAACCTTCTGCTACCTGTCCAAAAAGGAGCCTGAGGTTAGACCAGCTGTTGTGTAGCCACCACAGAGCGATAGAAAACGTATCGAGACTCCTGTGGGTCACGCCCTGCAGGAAGCGGGCTGCGAAGGTAATTAGACGCTTCCAGACTCCAGCTTGTAGCACCTGAGTCACAGAGTAGTATTACTCGAAGGCGAAGGACGTTGCAATGTATCCAACATCGTGCTGTAGGGCGACGTGACGGGGGAGGGTCTGGAGACAGGTCGAGATGAATGTCCTTGAGTCCGGGCTGAAGAGGTATACTGGTGACTCTCCCCCCATGTCCTCCTTGTGCTCCCAAATCGGCTGCAACTGAGGACAAACTGCAGCTGTTCCCAGCGCTAACCTCTCGATTCCTATACTGGCAAGAAAGAGAAGGTCTTGGGACATCAGACACAGAATGGAGACTCGAAATCTTGAATGAATCGGACCGAAGGGCCGGGACCCTCAGATTCTGAGTCTAGCCAACAACTCAGGAGCGAGCCTGAATGTTGCCTTCCCCTCTTCCTTAGAAAGGGGGGAGTAGTAAGAGACCAAGAAGATTGCTTACACACTGGCCGTGGCCAGAGTGAGCAAAAGACCCAAGGCGGAATACAATCCGAGGCCTGTCGTAAAAGGGTCTTGAGAAGATCTCTTAAAGGACTAAAAGTCCGAGCCATGCTCCAAGTTGGAGGTCCTCCTCCGACTAGGGCAGGGACGATCTTAGCTTCGCATGAGCGAGGATAGATCCAGCGGGCAGGAAAAAGTTATTCCTTTAAGCCTGAAGGTCAGGGAAAGGCTGAGCGACAGGCTTCATTGCCGAGAGCGGAAAGGAGTTTCCTCCCGCCGAAAGGCAATAAGACCGTTATTGCTGGAGAAGAGGCCTCAAGGGAAGAGGTATATCTCCCACGGCACCAACCACCTTAGACTCTTCACTTTGCCTGGGAGACCCCTGTGGATGACTATCGCAGATGACGCGACCTCCGTACCGCGACTGTAGCGGGTTGTCTCTTCTTGAGGAGGAAGCGTAATGTCTACAGGCATGAAGCCGAAGCGACGCCCCGGTTCGGGAGAGATGTCGCAGTGTGGTTGCTTGAGTAGTCTGTGCCGTGGGAGAAGCTCTCCCGGGAGTTCCGTCAGGGGAAGCAGAGGGTCCAGAAACCGTTCTGCGCATAGTCCCAGTGGAGCTCTCCCATTGAAAGGTTGACAGACAACCTGGTCTTGTTGAGACCCATTGTCCACAGACAAAAAGGGGGAAGACGCAGGCGTCGAAGTTGTCCCACCATCACCGAAATCCATCTTGCCAGAGTCTCGGGGTCTGAGACTGGGGGGAAGAATAGCGGAAGCTTGAGGTTCCAAGCTGTCGCGATCAGGTCCCCCAGACCAGAACTTGCTGGTTACCTAAGGTCAAAGACCCCCAGGTACACTCTCTCTACGAGGCTCTGCTCGGATAGTCTGAGAGAAACATTCCCCTGCCTGGAATGAGAGAGCCGATGGTGGTATTGAGAGAATCTCAATCATCCCGGTATCTCTACTGCAAGATGTGAAGGTGTGAAAATGCGTCCCCTGCTGGTTAGAATGAAGTCGACGCGCAACGGGGCGACTCGGCAGGAGTTGTAGGATCTGAAGAGGGGCCAGACTAAGGCCCCTAAGCCTGCCTGAATGATGGAGAGGTATCCTTCAGGTCTTGACCATAGGCCTGGACCGGAACATGCCCCCCCCCCCCTTTCCTTTGACGAGTCCGAGAACCGCATCAAGAAGGTGGGGAAAGGACGAGAATATCCACTACCATCAAGAGGCTCCATAGGTCAACACCCATTGCAGGTCTAATAGTTCCGCTGGTCCCATAGGGCCAGGGAGTCCGGTTAAACATTGCCTGAAGCCACCGGAACTTGGATCGCCCCACATGGAACTTATCCTGAGGCGACCGTTCGGACTATAGACGGGTCAATGAGGAAAGGAGAACTAGGAAACGTTCCAAGGTAGGGCTGAAAGCTCTGCTTGACTGAGAACAGGTACTGCGACTCTCCTCAGTCTTGCCACAGTCAACCGAAAGGAAGGCTCGGAGGATGTGGTAACAGAATCTGGCGTCCCCAGGTGGTCACCCATCCAAGTACCGACGTTGCTTAACCTCGCTGGACGGACGAGAAGCGGGGTTTCCAACGTGGTAAGGCCGTTGACTCAATATCATGGCCAGATACTCCAGATGTTGAGGCAGAGGAAGAGAAGGCTCCAAGCAAAATACCATGAGCCCACACTCATGGTAAGCATCCGGAAGCTTGTCCGGCGCTGAAGAAGGTCGAAACCCGAGCCTACCGGAGTTGACCAGCCCTCCAAACAGCAGAGGAGGCAGAAGCCTGCACCTGAGCAGCCAAGAGGAAGGCAGGGAGAGTTCTCTGGGGAAACAAACCTGCTATGCCACGGCGGGATAGCCACACTGCATCATAAGCAGGAATACTTGCAGTCTAGGCTGAATTCGACGAGCACCCTGGAAGATGGATGGAATGGAAACTGAAAGTACCCGTCCTTCCGATCCAGGGTTTAAGGAGTCCTGTCACCTCGTTACCAGTCTGATCGATTCTGCTGGTCTACACTGGCCGAAGTTTGTTCGACAAACTTGATCAGGGATGAGAGGTCGACTATGGACATCCCCTCTCAGATCCTTCCTTACAAGAAAGGATCGACTGAGGGGGCCGGGGGTGAAGCCGTCGATGATCCTAAGGAAGACCTTCGCCTAAGGTATGGATCATTCTGCCCAACCGGGCAACTCTGCTGACGCTATGGCATAGAGGTTCAGAGACACTGAATTCGCTGACGGAGACGGCAGGCGCGATATCCTTGGCTAATCACAGAGATTGTGCGGGAATGGGCATCGGGAAGCTGTCATTCGGATGAGTAACGTTGAGCATCCTCCCAGCGAAAAACCTGCAATCCTAGAGTTCGTGAACTCCTTTTAGGACTATGTCCCCCCGGGGGAGTCTCCCGTGCCATCTGTTCCTGACAGGAGGAAACTGCAATTGGACACCTTGTCCCAGTTGTCGTAGCCGATAACTTAGGCCGACGTGGTTGAAAGAAAAGGGCGCTGGAGCCCTGCAGTCTGGAAGAAAGCGCCTTGGAGGAGTGAAACCGGAAGTCGATTTACTCCGCACAGCAGCTGTCTAAGTCTCTGTCCTTGGGCACAAACAAACTCTTCTCAAGGATGGAAGGGTGTCTGAGGTCGTCGACCTCCACAGATGAGACACCCGAAGGAAGCCCTCAGTCAGCGCGTCCAGATGGTTACAACATCGAGCTTGTCCGCAAGTTAGATACTTAACGACGAAAGGCCAAGGTGCCTGAGCTCGAGAGGAGGAAAGTACCCTTGATCTTCCTGTAGCTTCCTTGAACCAAACCTCGGGCCGTAACCGAGGAGGGAAAGAACCTGGTAAGCTCCCAGAGGAAGAAGTAAGCAGTCACCCCTTGTCCGATGGAGAAATCTCGATCGGAAAGCCCCCCCCCAAAATCCTTCCAGGGAATGACGGGGAAGGGCTAACCCAGGTTCAGGAATAGAGGAGTGTTGCTCAGATCTCCCTTAAGTTTCTCCTATTCTTGCAAGTGCCATGCTCTGTGTTTACGGGGTGAGGCCGTGTTCTGGAAATACGCTCCAGAAGAACTCGCCAGGCTGGTCATGCTGCAAAAACCCCATTGGGAATCGTGGTCGCAATTGCCCTGGAGCTCGCGCGACGGAAATTCCTGGTGGTCGGCGAGCGATAACCCATAGACGAGCAATGGATACTGCAAGAAAAAAGCCGACATTTGTGCGAAGAAACACTGTAGGTTCGCGCGACGGAACACCATCCGTCTGCGCGATGGAAAAAAACGTTGGTTCGCGCGTGGGCGAACATTGGAGAGCATGAGCGTAGACGTGCAGGCGCGTGGGCGCGCAGGCGAGTGGTCGCGCGGTTGCACGGGCGAGCGGTCGCGCGATGGCGATCAGCATCCGCAGTTGAGGGTCGCGCGATGGCGATCAGCATCCGCAGTTGAGGGTCGCGCGATGGCGATCAGCATCCGCAGTTGAGGGTCGCGCGATGGCGATCAGCATCCGCAGTTGAGGGTCGCGCGATGGCGATCAGCATCCGCAGTTGAGGGTCGCGCGATGGCGATCAGCATCCGCAGTTGAGGGTCGCGCGATGGCGATCAGCATCCGCAGTTGAGGGTCGCGCGATGGCGATCAGCATCCGCAGTTGAGGGTCGCGCGATGGCGATCAGCATCCGCAGTTGAGGGTCGCGCGATGGCGATCAGCATCCGCAGTTGAGGGTCGCGCGATGGCGATCAGCATCCGCAGTTGAGGGTCGCGCGATGGCGATCAGCATCCGCAGTTGAGGGTCGCGCGATGGCGATCAGCATCCGCAGTTGAGGGTCGCGCGATGGCGATCAGCATCCGCAGTTGAGGGTCGCGCGATGGCGATCAGCATCCGCAGTTGAGGGTCGCGCGATGGCGATCAGCATCCGCAGTTGAGGGTCGCGCGATGGCGATCAGCATCCGCAGTTGAGGGTCGCGCGATGGCGATCAGCATCCGCAGTTGAGGGTCGCGCGATGGCGATCAGCATCCGCAGTTGAGGGTCGCGCGATGGCGATCAGCATCCGCAGTTGAGGGTCGCGCGATGGCGATCAGCATCCGCAGTTGAGGGTCGCGCGATGGCGATCAGCATCCGCAGTTGAGGGTCGCGCGATGGCGATCAGCATCCGCAGTTGAGGGTCGCGCGATGGCGATCAGCATCCGCAGTTGAGGGTCGCGCGATGGCGATCAGCATCCGCAGTTGAGGGTCGCGCGATGGCGATCAGCATCCGCAGTTGAGGGTCGCGCGATGGCGATCAGCATCCGCAGTTGAGGGTCGCGCGATGGCGATCAGCATCCGCAGTTGAGGGTCGCGCGATGGCGATCAGCATCCGCAGTTGAGGGTCGCGCGATGGCGATCAGCATCCGCAGTTGAGGGTCGCGCGATGGCGATCAGCATCCGCAGTTGAGGGTCGCGCGATGGCGATCAGCATCCGCAGTTGAGGGTCGCGCGATGGCGATCAGCATCCGCAGTTGAGGGTCGCGCGATGGCGATCAGCATCCGCAGTTGAGGGTCGCGCGATGGCGATCAGCATCCGCAGTTGAGGGTCGCGCGATGGCGATCAGCATCCGCAGTTGAGGGTCGCGCGATGGCGATCAGCATCCGCAGTTGAGGGTCGCGCGATGGCGATCACCATCCGCAGTTGAGGGTCGCGCGATGGCGATCACCATCCGCAGTTGAGGGTCGCGCGATGGCGATCACCATCCGCAGTTGAGGGTCGCGCGATGGCGATCACCATCCGCAGTTGAGGGTCGCGCGATGGCGATCACCATCCGCAGTTGAGGGTCGCGCGATGGCGATCACCATCCGCAGTTGAGGGTCGCGCGATGGCGATCACCATCCGCAGTTGAGGGTCGCGCGATGGCGATCAGCATCCGCAGTTGAGGGTCGCGCGATGGCGATCAGCATCCGCAGTTGAGGGTCGCGCGATGGCGATCACCATCCGCAGTTGAGGGTCGCGCGATGGCGATCACCATCCGCAGTTGAGGGTCGCGCGATGGCGATCAGCATCCGCAGTTGAGGGTCGCGCGATGGCGATCACCATCCGCAGTTGAGGGTCGCGCGATGGCGATCACCATCCGCAGTTGAGGGTCGCGCGATGGCGATCACCATCCGCAGTTGAGGGTCGCGCGATGGCGATCACCATCCGCAGTTGAGGGTCGCGCGATGGCGATCACCATCCGCAGTTGAGGGTCGCGCGATGGCGATCACCATCCGCAGTTGAGGGTCGCGCGATGGCGATCAGCATGCGCAGGTGAGCTAGTAGCTGGCGAACCATGTTCCTTCAGAAGTGTTGGAGAACGTTGGCGTGCCGGCTGTAACACACGTGGGCGATCCGGAGATCGCTGGCGAGCTGATGATCGCTGGCGGGCTGATGATCGCTGGCGAGCTGATGATCGCTGGCGAGCTGATGATCGCTGGCGAGCTGATGATCGCTGGCGAGCTGATGATCGCTGACGAGCTGATGATCGCTGACGAGCGAGCTGATGATCGCTGACGAGCGAGCTGATGATCGCTGACGAGCGAGCTGATGATCGCTGACGAGCGAGCTGATGATCGCTGGCGGGCTGATGATCGCTGACGAGCTGATGATCGCTGACGAGCTGATGATCGCTGACGAGCAGAAGGCTACGCGTGGAAGCCTGCGCAAAGAAGAAGAGTCCTTGACCCCGACCTGAACCGAAGTTCTAGATCGCGAGGGCGAACGTGGGCGCACAGGGCGCGTAACAGGAACCAACAGGAACCGTAGGGAAGATCTTGAAAGCGCTGATGAGCAGAAGGGCGCGCAGGGAAACCCTGACACGCAAGGGAAGAACCCCCGTGGGAGCAACCCTTTGCCCCGAAGGGATCGTTGTCCGCCGGGAGACTGATGTCCGTCGGAAGACCGCTGTCCGTCGGGAAGACCATTGTCCGTCGGGAAGACCGTTGCCCGTCGGAAGACGAGATCAGACTGCTGTCCATCTGCACCAAGGCGGAAGATCGAGAAAAAGGAGTTGTAGGCTGCAAGCGGAGATCCAAAAAGGCGCCTCAAGCACCCTTATAGGGAGATGAGAGGCCCTTACGACGAGGCGGACGGAGGGCCTACGGCGAGGGAGGCCAACAGCAACAGCAACAGAAGAAACCACCGAAGAGGAGTCTCTATGAGTGTACTCTCTCGCGAACGAAAGAGAAACACTTCGTGGAAGAGACTGGTCAGCCAGTGACCTAAAAGGAGCAATCCTCCGAAGAGGAGCTCCTGCAGTTGCCCAGCCCCTTGAGCGAAACTGCAGGTGCGACCGCTCAGCACCAAGAGCATAGTCGCACGAAAAAAAGGCAAGAGAAGAACCCCCCAAAAGGAGAAAAACTCAAGCCTGGACAGGAAAAAACTTCCCTCGGAAGGAAAGTTATCCGCCCAAGGAGGCAAGCCTCCTGAGTGTTCTAAAATGAACTGGAGAGCTGTCCGTCGTCACGGGAGTACTACCAGTAGAAGGAGACACGCCCCTGACGAAAATACAAGGGGGGAGGCAGCAACAGCCGAATCCCCAGGACTCAACCAGACAGCTCACACCGTTGCTATATTACAGAAACGAACTAGATCGGTAACTGTAAAAAAATAAAACAAATAATATTAGTACACATTCATTCCCCCGGGAAGGCTCCGAAGAGGAATCCCGAGGGAAAGGAACAAGAATTACACAACAGGCACGTGCCCTCACAACCACTTACACTCGCGGAAGGAGAGCTGTAACCAAAACAGAATTATAACAATTATAATTATGTAACTATGTAATTATGTAATTTAAAAATGAATGAACACTAAAGAAAGAACGAAAACCCCGAAAGGAATCGTTCTACAAGCTGAAAAACAAAAAACAACTACAATTAGATTCATAACTAATTGAGACAAATGTACGGCGTAGCAACCCCCCACACGGAAAGGAAGCTAGGCTACAAGGGCGTAGTAACACGTAGTAAAAGGGTGAACGACCTCAAGAGAGAGAGAGAGAGAGAGAGAAAGACATAAGTCAAACTCGATCGCCACCCATAAAATTACGCCGTGGTGGCCTAACTGCCGAGGCCTCCACGTAGATATCGTACACTACACACACACATCTGAAAAGGAAACTTACTTATTTCTATACTCAAATATATATACAAACATGAAAACATGTTTACATATATATTGAGTAAAAGAAAAGTAAGCGATTAAGTAAAGACAAAACAAACAAACAATGGCTGCCAAGAGAGGACCAAGACAGACACGTTTGTCACAGTCCGAGCCAAAAGTGAAAGTGAGTATTCATCTGTGTGTGAGGGGGAGGAGGGGTAGCTAGCTACCACTCCCCTACCCCCCCCCCCACCCCGCTAACTAGCGCGGGGGTAATACACCCTCGTTAAATTCTAATGGCTCGCCATTTCAGCTACGCTAAAAGGTAACCCTTTGTAAATAGCGTGGTTTGTATTCCGGTTACGGAACAAATACATATTTTAACAACTATACAAAATAAACTAAATTACAGTACAAAATATACTGAAATTGTATACTGTCATTTGGTGA
This sequence comes from Palaemon carinicauda, assembly GCF_036898095.1. Taxonomy (NCBI): domain Eukaryota; kingdom Metazoa; phylum Arthropoda; class Malacostraca; order Decapoda; family Palaemonidae; genus Palaemon; species Palaemon carinicauda. Next base: position 127,022,362 of record NC_090732.1, on the reverse strand, counting down.
TTACCCGTATTTCATAAATTTTACAAGGAAAATGCTATACTGCTGTTTACTATGAAATCATATACATACATACATACATATACCAAGGCACTTCCAATTTTGGGGGGTAGCCGACATCAACAAATGAAACAAAAACAAAAAGGGGACCTCTACTTTCTATGTTCCTCCCAGCCTAACAAGGGACTCAACCGAGTTCAGCTGGTACTGCTAGGGTGCCACAGCCCACCCTCCCACATTATCCACCACAGATGACGCTTCATAATGCTGACTCCCCTACTGCTGCTACCTCCGCGGTCATCTAAGGCATCGGAGGAAGCAAGCAGGAAATCATATACTGATAAATAAAACCTTTTTTACCACATTAGAGGACTCAAGAGATAAACTCATCCACACTTTATGGGAAAGTGTACCAATGTATAACGCAGCCCTGTAACATTTTCAGCAAGATGACCAATGATTATATAAACATTGGACTTAATTTCTCGACCTTTTTCTCAACCTTAAACCCTGACTTGTGACCTTAACATGTATTTATTAGCATGGATATTCACACACTCAAATATGAACCAAGTTTGAGGTCTCTGTGACAACGATGTCCAAACTTATGGCTGATTACGAGAATTGGACATTTTGCTCGACCGTGACCTTGACCTTTATTTAACCTTGAACTTCTAAAATTTAATCATTTCCAGATTTTTACCTAACAGTTAATCCCTGCAATTTTCACGACTCTACAATTAAAACTGTGGCCGGGTAGCTGTTCACACACACAACCAGTTAAGCACAAATTTACGAAGAGATTCTTGCGTGAAGACAAACGGAGGAACATTATTAAACCAAATTAACCGCAACCAGTAAACCAATCAAAGTCGTTAAGCAACTCTTCACTGTCCAACAATATAGATAAACTCGAGACCAGGAATGATACCTTTAACCCTTTTACCCCCAGGCTATTTGGAAATTTCCAACCCTTAACCCCCAGGGGGTTATTTTTTTCCCAGCACCTTTTGCAGTATATTTTATTTAAATTGCTCTAACAGCCTTAATTTTTGTCATAGAGAGGTCAGGTTGGTCTCATTCTCTTGGAAAAAGCCTGAATCTTCTCAAAAAATTATCAAAAATATGAAAAAAAAATTTTTTATAGCATTTTTTTGCAAGGACGTACCGGTACGTCCATGGGGGTAAAGGGACGGCTTTTGTGAAACGTACCAGTACGTCCTTTGGGGGTAAAAGGGTTAATGCATGAAAGAATGTCTAGCATAGATATTAGGAGAGAAAACTACCTATGAAAATTTGAGAGTAACATTGCATAAGACTGGAGCAACTACTGCAACTATTCCAGCTGTGACCAAGTTGTGGAATGATCTTCCTAATCGGGTGGTTGAATCAGTAGAACTTCAAAAGTTCAAAGTTAGAGCAAATGCTTTTTTGTTGACCAGGCAGACAAGAGTCTTTTTATAGTTTATATATGACATATTTGTTTTTGATGTTGTTAATACTTTATATATGACATGTCTGTTTTGACGTTGTTACTTTTTTTAGAATGATTTATTGTTAATTTGTTCTCTTCATTTATTTATTTCCTTATTTCCTTTCCTCACTGGGCTATTTTTCCCTGTTGGAGCCCCTGGGCTTATAGCATCTTGCTTTTCCAACTAGGGTTGTAGCTTGGATAGTAATAATAATAATAATAACAAAGGGGCAAATTTAATATTCGGGGTTCTAAGGAAAATACATACATGTCCGGGACATGTTTGGAGATGGCGCTGATGTATAAATGGACTATTGTAATGGAAAAGAATGAAAAATACAATTTGAAGAATACCCAGACGTACCTGCCCAGGTCAAAGGCTACCATTCCTGGTCGTTGAATCGTGAGGTCGACTTTACAAATGAATGAAAAATTTTGCTTTCACTGCTCTTTAGGGGAAAATAGTACTGTATATTGTATATTATATATCATGACATTAAAAAAATGCATCGAAAACCTCTAATCCCAAATAAGGGGGACATACAATATTTCACGATCTGTGAATTCTCTTCCACGTTGTACCAACCGTGTGTCACACGATCGTACATAGTTCATTTTGAAGCTTCATCTGTGGTGGATAATGTGGGAGGGTGGGCTGTGGCACCCTAGCAGTACCAGCTGAACTCAATTGAGTCCCTCGTTAGGCTGGAAGAACGTAGAGAGTAGAGGTCCCCTTTTTGTTTTTGTTTCATTTGTTGATGTCGGCTAACCCCCAAAATTGGGGGAAGTGCCTTGGTATATGTATGTATGTATCTTCGCTCTCCCCTCGCACTGAAAGGAACCTGAAATAACATGTCTGTTTTTCTCATGGTAACGTTGTCGATTTCTCAACATGAAAATTCTTGTTGCTTTGAGATTTTGTATATAAAGGAGTGTGTTCTACAATAAAGTCACTCAGTAGCTTTCATCCTGCCCTTGAGTCACAACCTTCCCTCGAGTCACGACGTCGTCCTGCTTAACACCCTTTCCCAAGTCATACAGCCTGCTTTACAATTAACCCTTTTACCCCCAGGCTCTTTGGAAATTTCCAACCCTTAACCCCCCGGGGGTTAATTTTTCCCAGCACATTTTGCAGTATATTTTTTCTTAAATTGCTCTAACAGCCTAATTTTTGTCATAGAGAGGTCAGGTTGGTCTCATTCTCTTGGAAAATGCCTGAATTTTCTCAAAAAATTATCAAAATTATGAAACAAAAAATTTTTATAGCATTTTTTTGCAAGGACGTACCGGTATGTCCATGGGGGTAAAGGGATGAGTTTTGTGAAACGTACCAGTACGTCCTTTGGGGATAAAAGGATTATCTATAATACATTGATAGTTATCATGAGGGCCAGGGATGTAATTACATATTGTCAATGTAATAAGGTTAAATCTAACTCCAAAGGGAACATAGAAATATCAGCAAATCCATTAACACCTGAAATACATAAACAAAACTTGAATTGGGAAGTATCAACAATTAAAGAGAATAAAACATTTCTCTACAATTTCAAACGCCCGAAGGCAACACGACAATCAAATCTCACCTCCCTCTCTTCCCTTGTTCACTGGAGGCAAAGTCCGACGCCGTCGGAGTGAACGGATCCGAGGCCGCTTTCGACGACGATATATTGGGGGTGTACTGAACGTTCAAACTCCCCCCGTCGTCCGAGGAATCCAAAGGAGGTTTATTAGACATTTTGTTTGATTCTTTTTCCGCACTCAAGTTTTTCTCCTCACAGATATTCAACACTAGATCACTACTTTGCGTGTCTTCGTTCGACACGATGGACTCTGTATCACCGAAATTACTGTTGCCACTAGGAGTTCTAGGTCCATTCCTCCTCAACTTCCGGTTTCTCTCCTGCTGTTTATCTTTGTCTTTTTCGTCCGTTACCGAATTCTGGTTTGGCAAAACGGCAGCCTGGCCGGGGCTGTCGTGGGAGGTACTAGTACTACCGGTAGTGTGTGGGTGAGCGTCCGAAGTCTTAGCTCGGGAGGGGGAGGGGGCGGTCGTCACGACGGACGACGACGCCGTGGTTATGATGCTCGAGTGTGTGGCGGGGAGGGAATTGGACGACGGGGTCAGGGTGGTCGACGGCGACGTCGTCGAGGAGGTTATGTGAGAGAACGTTGTCAACACCGACGCCGCTAATGAGGTAGTAAACGTGGGGGCATGGGAAGAGGAGGTTGGAAGAGTGTGAGACGACGACGACGAACTGGATGACGTGAATGTGTTGAGTGTGGCAGAAGGATTGAGCTTTGTAACGGAGACAGTCAGGGAAGCACTGTTCACAGAACTTGGATCGGGGAGTTTCGACAATCCCTCGGCTTTGTTGTTCGCCACCGAGCTCGAGAGCACGAGGCCCGAGCTGCCGGGACTAATGGCGGTATTCTCGGAGGAGGACAGGTGGCCTCTGTCCTGCCGGTCCGATATCCCGGGAGGGCCGGAGGAACTGCCGCCGGGCGTTCCTTCGCGACCCGCGGAGGGTTTGAGGGCGCCGGGGGGACGCCCGGTCTTCTTTTTCAGCTTGGGGTCTCTCCCGTCTCCCGTCCCTTTGTCCTCGTCGGACGCGCCGGCCTCGTGGGGGACAGGGCGGTAAGGGGGGATGGTTTTCACGTGGCTTCCTTTTCTCTGCGGACGGAGATACAATTAAAAATTAAATTATTACCCAGTTAACACTAACAGCAATAATGAATTTATAACCTAGATAAATAATAACAGTAATAATGAATTAGTTACCCAAATAACAGCAGCAATAGTGATTTCATTGCCCAGATAAGCAAGACAAACTGTTGACGGAAAACTTTAGCTTGGTACGTTACGAGATATAATACGAAACAACAGTAGTAATGACTTTATTACACAGATAATATCAGACCCTTTTTCTTCAAGGTAGAGGAAATATATACCAAGGACAAATGAATAAAAAAAAAGCGGTGCTATTATAGTATGCTATCTACCGCCGATTTTGCTATCTACCACCCCTTTCTGACTATAGTATGATACCTACCATCAGTCCCTAAAGATACGGTCTACTTGCTAATCCGCCTCTAATAAGGAGGATCACTACCGACTTACTAACCTAACCTAACCTACAAACTGCTTATAATTATGCATCCATGTTGTCCTGCCAACAAATATTATTAAACTATCATTAAAGTGCAATGAGGATAACATACTGGTGGTAAGTAATGTTTGATAATCCTCATCAAACAGGAGGGTTAACATTGACGGTAGATAATATACTTTGTGGTAGATACCATACTATAGTAGAAATTCGACGGTAGATAGCATACTATAATAGCACCCAAAAAAGCTGGACGATGATGAACTAACCAACTTTGAAAAATGGTACTGGCAATAACCGCAGTACTTGACGTTATCGAGGTAATTCCCGGCTTCTTCGCAGAGAAGGCCCATAGACTGGGCGCAGGTTACGTGGAAGTGTTGCTTGCAGCCTGACTTGTTGCACTGCATGCAAGCTCCTATGGTCGCTCTGCTTTCTTTTCCACTTTCTTCGCAGATGTAGCAAGACTGCGGGTGGAAGGGGTCGCCGTTAGATTCGAGGAATGTTCCTCAACTTACAGACTTAGATTCGAGGAATGTTCCTCAACTTACAGACTTAGATTCGAGGAATGTTGTTCCTCAACTTACAGACTTAGATTCGAGGAATGTTGTTCCTCAACTTACAGACTTAGATTCGAGGAATGTTGTTCCTCAACTTACAGACTTAGATTCGAGGAATGTTGTTCCTCAACTTACAGACTTAGATTCGAGGAATGTTGTTCCTCAACTTACAGACTTAGATTCGAGGAATGTTCCTCAACTTACAGACTTAGATTCGAGGAATGTTGTTCCTCAACTTACAGACTTAGATTCGAGGAATGTTGTTCCTCAACTTACAGACTTAGATTCGAGGAATGTTGTTCCTCAACTTACAGACTTAGATTCGAGGAATGTTGTTCCTCAACTTACAGACTTAGATTCGAGGAATGTTCCTCAACTTACAGACTTACATTCGAGGAATGTTCCTCAACTTACAGACTTACATTCGAGGAATGTTCCTCTTGCGAGATACGGAAGGTCCGCAACTTACAGACAGACACATCCAACTGAAATCTTAAATCTAAGATACTGTATTAAAAGTTCATGATGAAAATGTAATAAAAAAATATGGAGTTTTTATGATAAAGTTTTATGAATACTTACCTGGCAGTTATATATACAGCTAATGTCTCTATTTTCGGCAGAGATGAACTGCCGAAAGTAGACACATTAGCTATATATATATACATACACATACACATACACACACACACACACACACATACATACATACATACATACATACATACATACATACATATATATATATATATATATATATATATATATATATATATATATATATATATATATATATATATATATATATATATATATATATATAACTGCCAGGTAAGTTCTATTCATAAAAATATAATTTAATACAGTAAGGAAAATGACATTTGCAATATGAAGCAGCTGAAAGTCAGAGGCACGAGTTTAGTTAGGTTAGATTTGCCCAACAGCAAAATTTAACAAAATTCTTTTACATTCTCTACACACACACACTTTTCTACAGAACAAATAACTACACAAAATGACTAATAGTTAAATGCTAAGAGAGATTTTATAGTTATATCTAGAATATTACAAAAAAGAACTTAAAAAGACAACCTTTAATAAACACCAGGTGTAAATAGAAGATCAACTCTTCTAGCAAGATATACACAAACACTTCTTCGGAACTAAAAACTGCACAAAATGGCTTATAGTTAAGTACTAAGAGAGCTTCCAGTTAGTTTTAGAATTTAAAAGGCCACTATATAAGAGTACTTGCAAATAAAACATCAAAACATTATTAAATTTTACAAGGTAAAGACAAATGTAGATGGCTGCCATTCTTTTTTAAATTCAAATTTCTAAATCACTATAATTATGACTGTGATGTTACCTAGGAACACATGTCCAAATATATAAATAACCACTAATTTCAAGAGCTGCCCCTGAGCAGGACTTTGCACTGGCATACAGCCACCCTAAACTAAAAAATAAAACTACGGCCCGCCACCTAAATTCAAATTTCTAAATTATAATTATGACTGTGATGTTACTTATGAACACGTCTAAATCTCTCATATAAATAACCACTAACTTCAAGAGCTGCCCCTGAACAGGGCTTTGCACTGGCATACGGCCACCCTAAACTAAAAAGAAAAAAAACTACGGCCCGCCACGTACCTTGTTAAACCTTTCCTGTGGTATAAGTTGCAGCATAATGGGTTCCATGGTAGTGACGTTTCCAAAACGGACTTCGGGTATGTAGAGCGCGCACACGACGTGTGCCCATCCGCCAGAGTCGGTACGTTTGAGCGCTCCATCTTTGCTCGGGCACAGTTCGCACCTCTGCGAAAAAATGCGCCTCCCGCCTGAGCTCTGGGTAAGCGGCCATTTCGGTTTGTGTCAGTGGGGTTTGGGACAACGGGGTGACAAGGAGAGGAAAGATGGCAGTAGTATCTTGGAGAGCATGAGTTTAGGTGTGTCATTCTCGGAGAGCATGCGATAACAGACTAGCAACCGGGCTTGCGCTATGCTCCGGGCGGGCCCCGTGGGGCCGCACGGAAAGGGGGAGGGGGCACTGAATACGGTCTGAATAGTTAGGGCTTGCATGATACTCCGTGCGGGCCCATAGGACCGCACGGAAAAGGGGAGGGGGGCACTGAATACGCTCTGAATAGTCAACATAATGAGGTATAAACCACCTTAACCCTTTTACCCCCAGGGTATTTGGAAATTTCCAACCCTTAACCCCCAGGGGGTTATTTTTTTTTCAAGCACCTTTTGCAGTATATTTTTTTAAAATTGCTCTAACAGCCTTAATTTTCATCATAGAGAGGTCAGGTTGGTCTCATTCTCTTGGAAAATGCCTGAATTTTCTCAAAACATTATCAAAAATACTGTATGCAAAAAAATTTTTAAATAGCATTTTTTTGCAAGGACGTACCGGTACGTCCATGGGGGTAAAGGGATGACTTTTGTGAAACGTACCAGTACATCCTTTGGGGGTAAAAGGGATAAAAGAACACGGAATAAAGGCTCCGACTACTTGACAGGAGGGGGAGATTCGCATGGCGCAAGCCGGGCTGCGGTATAACCTTACGACAAACACATACAGGCCAAGAAACACTTCTTCCTCTCCTAGGAAATCTAAACCAATTTTCTTATTTAATGAGCATCAATAGACCCACATATAAACCATTACCAAGCATTTTTTAAAACATAAACACAAGGGTCAGGTCCTGAACATTTTTCTTTTTTAATTTATGATTTAAAACTGAAATTTACACCAGATATCTAAAGGGTAACAGGCTTATTTTTATATACATAGGGATTCCAATGGGTCCAGGCTAAAATTCAAATTAAAAATAGTTATTCTAAATAATGATTTACACTACAATACTTCATGATTTAAATAACTACCAAGGGATGTCAATTTCATCTTTCAAATACTATCAAGAATTAAGAAAATATTAAACACTGTCTAGGATATAAGAAATACCTTGTCCTAACATTTCGGTATATACTCGTACCCCTATTTCCTTTAAAAAGCATATAAAAACGACAAATTCACTTCAAATACTATCAAGAATAATCAAGAAAATATTAAATACTGTCTAGGATATAAAAAATACCTTGTCCTAACATTTCAGTATATACTCGTAACCCTATTTCCTTAAAAAAGCATATAAAAAACGCACAAATTCACTTAGTAGAATATTTCATATCTTCTGATCGTAAAATACCTAGTCCTAAATGTAAATTACCCTACCCCTGAGTATATATTTAAAATTTTGTTTTTTTTTTACTTTTAAAAAGGTAGGTTTTTCCTCCATATATTTCATAAATATCATAAAAATAATTTTGTTATTTTTTACTTTTAAAAAGGTAGGTTTTTTCCTCCGTATATTTCATATATATCATAAAAATATAATTTTGTTGTTTTTTTTACTTTTAAAAAGGTAGGTTTTTTTCTCCATATATTTCATAAATATCATAAAAATATTCAACTATAAAAGAGATTACTTAAGTGCCACGAAAATATGAGAGATTACTCGCGAGATCACGATGAGGGGTAGATGGAGATGGTTTGGGCATGCTCTTCGCACTCCCCAAGGGAGTTTAGTTCACCATACGTTCAACTGGGCTCTACAGGGGAACTAGAAGAGTTGGAAGACCCAGACCTAAATGGCTGAGGACTATGAAGCGTGGAGTAGGAGATGATGAATGGAGAAGTATTGAATTAAAAGCTCAAGATAGAGGCGACAGGTGAAATCTAACCGAGGCCCTTCGAGTCAATAGGTGTAGGAGGAGATGACGATGATTTTTAGAAAGATAGCTTTATTATATACAGTCCTACATTTTTCACTTTAACCCTTTTACCCCTACCATAAGGTTAAATTTCGAGCACATTTTGCTATATATTTTTTTAAATTGCTCTAATAGGCTTAATTTTTGTCATAGAGAGGTCAGGTTGGTCTCATTCTTTTGGAAAATGCCTGAAGTTTCTCATAAAGTTGTCAAAAACATTCAAAAACATGTAAATAACAGTGTTTTGCAGAAACGTAACAGTACGTCCTTTGGGGGCGAAAGGGTTAAGTTAAAATACAGTAGCAACATTGAGCCATGAAGATATTCCCTCGCCTTACATTGAAGCTGAACAGATATCTGTACAACTATGATTTACTCCGTTTCATAAGAACTGTATGTATGTATGTATGCATGTATGTACTGTATCTATGTATGCAACAATAATTACAACCATTTCTATTCCACTGCAGAAGAAAGGTCTCAGACTTGTCCTTATTCATGCCTAGGGTTTGGCCAATTTTCATCACCAGGCCGGTGACTGCGGACAGGTGATGTAGGGAGACTAATCTGATTGCTCACAGCGAACCAACCTATTACGGGTTTGCATGACAAGTACAGCTTTGCTGATCGCATTAAGGTATCCTCCTCCCCCCTCAAAAAATGTTTCGGAACATTGCGAGTCATATTTGAAGTACAAAATTGAAATTCTTTGACATAAAAGTTTTCTGTAAAAACTTCCACAGAATTAAGTATCCCTAGACAATAGGAGTTAGGTACCCAACGACAGTGAATTCATAGGTACGTAGCCATCAATCAGCCAGCCACCCTTTTGTGGGGTAAGAAAATAGATAATTTTAACTATGATGAGTTTGTTAATCCTTTTACCCCCAGGCTATTTGGAAATTTCCTACCCTTAACCCCCAGGGGTTAATTTTTTTCCCAGCACATTTTGCAGTATATTTTTTTAAAATTGCTCTAACAGCCTCAATTTTTGTCATAGAGAGGTCAGGTTGGTCTCATTTTCTTGGAAAATGCCTGAAATTTCTCAAAAAATTATCAAAAATATGCAAAAAAAATTGTAAATAGCAGTTTTTTTTGCAAGGACATACCGGTACGTCCATGGGGGTAAAGGGATGAGTTTTGTGAAACGTACCAGTACGTCCTTTGGGGGTACAAGGGTTAAAAACCAAGACACAAAAATTAATTTTGTGTAATAAAAAACATTTGTTTCATCACAATCAACCAATTATGTCTGGTAAAGTAGTACCGTATTGTGCATGATCGTGCTTCTGTATGACATTTCCAAGCATGAACTACCTCAAGCATCTAGTGACTTGTCTGTAACGCTTTGCCTTCTGAACCACTCTTGCTAGCTCTAAGTATTCCACCGTTTGCCAAAAGGAACATTCGGGTGGTGTTGTCACTTCTGGAACCTACCGACAAAGTGTGACTTTCCCAACTAGCACGGAAATATCACCCACAAGGGAAGGATTGAAAAAAACGCAGAAAGAGACCATCACCCGAAGATCTGGGAGAGCCAGCTCACGGCGTGGTTCACGTGTAGTGTAGACAAGGCTGTCTAGGACCGGAAAGGGAAGAGGTCGTCCTATTTAGTAGGTTCGAGTGACCATCAAAGAAGCTTTTCGAAGTGATGGAGGATTCTCTCTAACTACTTTCCCTATTGGAGCCTCTGGACTTGTAGCTTCCTGCTTTTCCAACTGGGGTTGTAGCTTAGCAAGTAGTAGTAGTAGTAGTAGTAGTAGTAATAGTAGTAGTAGTAATACTTCCCAAGGTTAAAATACCAATAGAAGAGCAAACCTATAATACGTATGGATGAATAGAACCTCCTGCATTGTTAAAGACAAAAAAATTAAATGTGTCATCAATGAAGTGTTGCAGTCTATTATACATACATACATATACCAAGGCACTTCACCCAATTTTGGAGGGCACCCGACATCAACAAATGAAACTAAAACAAAAAAGGGGACCTCTACTCTCTACGTTCCTCCAGCCTAACCAGGGACTCAACCGAGTTCAGCTGGTACAGCTAGGGTGCCACAGCCCAACCTCCCACATTATCCACCACAGATGAAGCTTCATAATGCTGAATCCCCTACTGCTGCTACCTCCGCGGTCATCTAAGGCATCGGAGGAAGCAGCAGTCCATTATACCAATTCCAATTTCAACTTTACACAACTGAGAAAAGATTGCCATTTCGTAGTTCTACAGTAAGTCGACATGACTACAGCTGCCTCTTAGGTAACATAGCCGACGAAACCTCGACGGATAGTAAGCACAAAGCCAAACCAATGCAAGGTTGCCTCAAAACAAGCAAAAGTGTAGCCGTTTGATTACTTTCTTGCCAGTTGGAAACCTTTTTAGGGAAGCTAATCCACACAACAAACAGGTCAGTGAACACATCCTGCTCTTAACCCTTTTACCCCCAGGCTATTTGGAAATTTCCAACCCTTAACCTCCAGGGGTTATTTTTTTTCAAGCATATTTTGCAGTATATTTTTTTAAATTGCTCTAATAGCCTTAATTTTCATCATAGAGAGGTCAGGTTGGTCTCATTCTCTTGGAAAATGCCCGAATTTTTTCAAAAAAATTATCAAAAATGTGAAAAAAAAATTTTTATAGCATTTTTTGGCAAGGACGTACCGGTACGTCCATGGGGGTAAAGGGATGAGTTTTGTGAAACATACCAGTACATCCTTTGGGGGTAAAAGGGTTAAATGCTCAAAGTCTGCTCAACACTTGCCCTTTCTTTTATTCAAAGGCTTTAAAGGCCGCCCATGATTGGCAGAGGCAAGGAACAGTGACATTGCCCTGTCAAGAAGGAGAATGCCCTAGAGACTGACCACGTTTACATATGATCAGCGCCCAAGCCCCCAATCCAAGCAAGTTAGGACCAAGGAGGGCCAGGCAATGGCTGCTGATGACCCAACAGATAGACCTATAGGCTCTCCCAAACACCCCCATCCTTATACCACACGGATGGTAAGGTTGCAGCGACCAAAGAAACTACAGAGTTTGAGTGGGACTCGAACCCCAGTCTGGCATTCACCAGACAGACATATTACCACAATGGCCGCCACAACCTTAATGTAGTTTGCGTTGAACATCACACGGCTGGAGGCTTGAATTATCATTAAAGACGCAATCACGTAACATCGTCCGAATCGATACAGATTTAGAAGTTTAAAATCTTCAATGACAACCTACAAAAGGGCAGAGATCTATCTGGTCCAAACCGGTCGAAAAACAAAATATAGATGAATAATAAATAGTCAAGCAAACTCAAATTTGCAATGTGTACCCCGCTATCATCATCATCAAGTACGGGGTGTTCGATGTCGAACGGCCGTGGGCCTCTGTACAAAACATTTCCATTCATTCCGGTCTTGAGCCTTCCTTTCCAACTCCACCATCGTTAGCCCGCACATCTCCTTGATATTGTCACTCAATCTAGTTTTAGGCCTTCCTCTCCTTCTTGTACCATAGACTGATCCAATTAGTAGCGTTCTTTCCAGAGTATTGTGTTTCCGAACCTGGTGTCCAATAAAAGTTAGTTTTCTTTCATCCAAAATTTCAAGTAATCTTTTTTCGATATTGATCTTTCGTAGAACTTCCAAGTTAGTCTTTTTCTCAATCCAGCTTATCCGCTATATTAAATAGTAAATAAACCAACAGATTAAGTTTGGCGTGGTTTAAAAAATTATATATTTTTAAATTTTTTAAAAAATATTTCAACGTAGGTCTCCCCATCTGACGATGATTCGTTATCGCATAAAATTTATCATTTCCCCAACGATATCATCAATAATAGTACCGAGATGATTTCTCTCTTTCCTTCAAAAAGCAGAAAATTAAGACTCCGAACGATCATCTGCTACCTCAGCGCTTTCAAAAGAAATACAGTACTCGAGACAGTCATTCGGGAATTTCTAGCGCCACGGTCAACAATTTCTAACAATAAAAGTCTCGTGCACTAACAAACTTCTTCATCTTCTTTGTCTACATCTTTTCCCACTTCTATGTGGGGTCAATGTTTCTGGTCAGCTTTCTCCATCTACCTCTGTCCCACACTTCATCACCGGTTAATCCCTTTGATCGAAGGTCATCCTTGATATAGTCCACCCACCTCCACTTTGGTCTCCCTCTCCTTCTCGTTCCCTGTACCTTCATTTCCATTACTCTCCTCCCGATATACTGTTCATCTCTTCTCATGACATGACCATACCACCTCAGTCTACTTTCTTGGATCTTATGATAGTTTTCTAACTCCTGTGGTACCCCTAATTACCTCATTCCGTATCTAATTTAATTAATTAATTAAAATCAAATGCCGACTAACAAACTTAGCCATGAAATTAATAAAGGGATATTGAGGGTATGCAGTTGAGTACGTTGATTGATCATAATGCTTATCCATTGTATTAATTCTTGCTAAAAAAATGTTGATAATAAAAGGTTGTATATTGTTGGATGCATTTCATTGCTCGACATACCTTTTTGTAGCAATAAATTTAGTATGCTATGGTTGATATCTACCCTTATTGAACCTTATGGACCTGCTTGCATAATGTACTCAAAACATTATCATCATCATCAATAACTCTCGCTGGTTATGGTATCAGCATCATGACATTTAATCGGAGGCAAACTCGTGAGTCGGCCTACTTAAGTCGACATTTCGTAACATAGCGAACAAATCAACAGAGATAGAAATAAAATAAAAACCGCATCAGGAAGCTGAATAAATTTTCTATATAACACTCGTGGGTACACGAACAGATGATGCCAGGATTCATCGTCGCCATCACCGGCAGTTTGAGGAGTTTCACCGGCCCACTGGGGGGAGTTTATCTTTCAACAGTAACATGCAAGAGGTTATGACTTGTAAAATCACGTAATCCACTCGGAGAAATATACGACACAAATAGGTTACTTTTAAGTACATGAGCTGTGAAGTCAAGTGACTTCCAAGTACATGAGCTGTGAAGTCAAGTGACTTCCAAGTACATGAGCTGTGAAGTCAAGTGACTTCCAAGTACATGAGCTGTGAAGTCAAGTGACTTCCAAGTACATGAGCTGTGAAGTCAAGTGACTTCCAAGTACATGAGCTGTGAAGTCAAGTGACTTCCAAGTACATGAGTTGTGAAGTCATGTGACTAAGTACATGAGCTGTGAATTCATGTGATTAAGTACATGAGCTGTGAAGTCAAGTGACTTCTAATATCTAAAATAAATTAGTATCAATATTGGAATCAAACCCCTAAACCTATTTATCCATAAACTGTTAAAAAAACATTTGGTTTTAATTTTTTTCTATAAAATTGAAATATGAAACTTTTGGTTTTTCCCTTGCATTTGTTTTTATTGATATAATAAAAAAAGGCACTATGAGAGTTGGAAGACCCAGACCTACATGGGTGAGGATTACGAAGCGTGAAGTAGATGACGACGAATGGAGATTGAATTAAAAGCTCGAGATAAGAGACGAAAGGCGAAATCTAACCGAGGCCCTTTGCGTCAATAGGCGTAGGAAGAGATGATGATGATGAATATATTTAAAAGATCTTTGCTTGAAATCTCCAAGCATGAGTGAGTGACGTTAGGCATACTGATGTATGAGTACAATATTATACATATGAATAATGTCAAAGTATACTGATGTATGAGTACAAAATTATACATATGAATAATGTCAAAGTATACTGATTTATGAGTACAATATTATACATATGAATAATGTCAAAGTATACTGATGTATGAGTACAATATTATACATATGAATAATGTCAAAGTATACTGATGTATGAGTACAATATTATACATATGAATAATGTCAAAGTATACATCTTCAAGTATACATCTTCATTCCAGGATAAAACTGAATAAGACCAAAAAACATTAATAAATCTCACTTTTTGCTTAGAAAATCTAACTCTTGGCTTTAATATTATACATATGAATAATGTCAAAGTATACATCTTCAAGTATACATCTTCATTCCAGGATAAAACTGAATAAGACCCCAAAAATTAATAAATCTCACTTTTTGCTTAGAAAATCTAACTTTTGGCTTTAAAAATCTTAACATTTTGCTTAGAAAATATAACTTTTTTACTCAAAATCTATTTTGCTTAGCAAATCTCACATTTTGGTTTGAGAAAACGTTTTTACCTTGAAAATCCCCCCTTTTTTACTTACAAAATTTCACTTCCTGCTTTGAAAATCTCACTTTTTACATAGAAAATCTAACTTACTTTCAAAACCTTACTTTTTTTTCTTAGAAAATCTTACTTTTTACTTGAAAATCTAACTTTTTGCTATAAAAATCTCCCTTTAAACTTAGAAAATCTAACTTCCTGCTTTGAAAATCTCACTTTTTACTTTGAAAATCTCACTTTTTACTTGGAAAATCTAACTTTTTTCTTAGAAAATCTCCCTTTTTGCTTAGAAATGCTAACTTTTTGCTATAAAAATCTCCCTTTAAACTTAGAAAATCTAACTTCCTGCTTTGAAAATCTCACTTTTTACTTAAGAAAATCTATCTTACTTTCAAAACCTTACTTTTTTCTTAGAAAATCTCCCTTTTTACTTAGAAACGCTACTTTTTTGCAATAAAAATCTCCCTTTAAACTTAAAAATCTAACTTCCTGCTTTGAAAATCTCCCTTTTTACTTGGAAAATCAAAATTTTTACTTTGAAAATCTTGCTTCCAGCTTTGAAAACCCCTTAAAAACCAATCTTACAGTGCAATACCTAATACCTATACCTGCCTACGCCTACATGAACACCTTAAAAAAAAAAAAAAAAAAAAAAAAAAAATCCATTTAATAGCTTATGGCATAACACATGACAACAGAAAACGGGAAAAAAAAGAGCACCAAGGATCTGTCCAAAGAACGAGGTGTTGTTTTATCGGTCGCAGAAGCCATATTTTAAAAATAATAAAGTGTATAAAAGGGATTTTGACGAAGGAAGCATCTTTTTCTGGGCGAGAGACCTGTGCCGCCCAGTGAAACGCTCCTTTAGCATCATTTCTAAGGTATATAGCAGTTATATACCTTAGAAATGATGCTAAAGGAGCATTTCACGGAGCAGCACAGGTGGAGCCCAGAAATAATCAGTTAACCCTTTTACCCCCAGGTTATTTGGAAATTTCCAACCCTTAACCCCCAAGGGGTTATTTTTTCCCTAGCACATTTTGCAGTATATTTTTTTTTAAATTGCTTTAACAGCCCTAATTTTTGTCATAGAGAGGTCAGGTTGGTCTCATTCTCTTGGAAAATGCCTGAATTTTCTCAAAAAATTATCAAAAATATGAAAAAAAGAATTTTTATAGCATTTTTTTGCCAGGACGTACCGGTACTTCCATGGGGGTAAAGGGATGGCTTTTGTGAAACGTACCAGTACGTCCTTTGGGGGTAAAAGGGTTAAAAAGGGTTGTCCGGCCTTGCACGGCTCTCTGGGAGATGGAAGAGACGTTTAAAATTTGAGGGGACTTCTTGATATGACCTTAAAATGGGTTCCTAGTATCACACTGATAATTGCTGTGCTATAAGAGGACTTCTACTGTCTCCAGTCATGTTTTACTACAATACCTCAGTTTACAAGCAACGGGTTTCAGATATACACACTGGTAATCTCTATGCAATAAGAGGACTTCTACCGTCTCCATCATGTTTTTACTAAAGCAATACTACAATACTTCAGTTTACAAGCAACTCAGATAATGAGCAAATCGATATAAGGCACACGAGTGTAAAAAAATCAAATATTGTGATATTTTCAATAAAACAAATACACAGATGTTTAAAAATTTCAAACAACTTTCTCAATTAAGAACTAAAGAAACCATGCAAGTAAATATAAATTCCTAAGTCTTATTCCCTGCTGAAGGAAGAAAACTTAAAAATAAAGACCATTTCAATTATGCAAGTTTCATAGGTTCTTTCATTGCAATTACCGCAACGGGAACTTTTATAGCCGGGTTTGTGGTGACCTAATCTTCAAAAGTTCAAACTTGCAACGAATGTTTTCATGTTGAACAGGCTGACATAAGTCTTTTTGTAGTTTATATATGAAGTATCTGTTTTAATGATATTACTGTCTTTAAATTATTTTATCTTAATTGTACACTACTACTTATACTGTTAATTTATTTCCTTATTTCCTTTCCTCATTGGGCTTTTTTTTCCCTGTTGGAGCCCTTGGACTTATAATAAGCATCTTGCTTTATCAACTAGGGTTGTAGCTTAGCTAGTAATAATCATAATAATAATAAAAATAATAAAATTCTATCAAGAGTATAACACGGGACAGTAAGTGCAAACTGACACCATTATATAAGTAAATCTTAAAAAACTTTGTGTAATAATTTATTCTTTTCTCCTTTCTATTTCGTGTTACATACTGTAACTATAGTCCACTTCTTTTAGCGAGTCATATTTGCACCGACTCCCAGCGGTGCCCTTTTAGCTCGGAAAAGTTTCCTGATCGCTGATTGGTTAGAATTATCTTGTCCAACCAATCAGCGACCAGGAAACTTTTCCGAGCTAAAAGGGCACTGCTGCGAGTCGGTGCAAATCTGCCTCGCTAAAAGAAATGGACTATTAATACTTTCATGTATTTCATGTTATATAACTATGAATACAATTAGTTTCGTATTTTCTCTCACGGCTGAAATACACAATTCTTTCTAGTTCATGAAGGAAACAGATCCAGTTTTTCAGCATTCCAATGGTCTCTTTGTAACTCAACTCGCCCTGAATGGTAAGGTCTGACTGTACGTACCTAGATGAATAATAATTTGAAACAGATAAGTCCCATATAAATCAGAAAACAAGACCTATGCCCACCGGCTCTGATCAGGCCAGATAATTTGACGATGCAACAGGTCTTAGAACATTTTAGAAGCTAAAGATTTATCATCCTACAATAATGCAACAAGTCTTAGAACATTTTAGAAGCTAAAGATTTATCATCCTACAATAATGCAACAAGTCTTAGAACATTTTAGAAGCTAAAGATTTATCATCCTACAAGTCTTAGAACATTTTAGAAGCTAAAGATTTATCATCCTACAAGTCTTAGAACATTTCAGAAGCTAAAGATTTATCATCCTACAAGTCTTAGAACATTTCAGAAGCTAAAGATTTATCATCCAACAAGTCTTAGAAGATTTTAGAAGCTAAAGATTTATCATCCTTCATCTTTTAATACTGTACACTTAAAACAGAAATCACCGACATATTTCTTAGGAATTCGAGTCGACCCCAACCGTCAAACCATTTGCTCGTACATCTGAGGTCTACTTGAATCATTCATTCTACATTTTCCCCCACTAATAACAACCCCTTTTCTATTATCTTGAACTGGAGACAATAGAATTGTCCTCTTATGAACAGCAATAATAGTCCTCATAAACATGAAATATTTATTTGAGATGTCCCACGCCTTCAATTTTATTTAAGTCATTCATATCTATGTTAAAATCCATCCTCCAACCGGAAAAATGTCTGGATTGAAATGAAAACGTCGCAATAAATAAAGTTACGGGATGATACTAAAGGACTGTATAGGTAATATTAGGCTGGGAGCACACTAGCGACTCTGTGGCGCCACAAAGCCACAGCATCGTGTGGCGGGGATGTGGTCTCCCATAGGTTTCTATTGTTTTCAAAGCCATGCCACGCCTGTGGCGAGGATGAGCGACAGAGAGGCACAGTCACTAGTTTGCGCGGCAAAACTTGAAAACAATGGAAACCTATGGGAGACCACATCCCCGCCACACAATGCTGTGGCTTTGTGGCGCCACAGAGTCACTAATGTGCTCCCAGCCTTATTGTGTACTGAGTTATAAACAAAATACTAGAAGGGTAATTACTATGAGGGGACAGAAAGTATGTACTGTACGGAGTTAATGGAGTTATAAAAAGAATCATAACAAAAATAGAAGAGTTAATGGAGTTATAAAAAGAAACATAACAAAAATAGAAGAGTTAATAGAGTTATAAAAAGAAAACATAACAAAAATAGAAGAGTTAATGGAGTTATAAAAAGAAACATAACAAAAATAGAGAGCCCCAATAGGATGAAAATAATTTTTTTCCAGGCTGTGTAAATGTTTCACTTAGTATAATTTAATAAAAGGAAAACTAGGTAAAGAACATGACAAGCCCTTGCGAAGCCGTGTGCAGAGGTGACCGGGAAATGGCATAAAAGAAAAAAAGAAAGAATGAAAACTAGGACAGCCATAAACTGGTATCAAGAAATAATAAAGCTGAGATCTTTAAGAGCATGTTGCAAATGTTACATTTATGCCGAATCGGCGAAAAATTACTCGAAAACTAGTAGAAATAAAAAAGAAAGAATGAAAACTTGGAGAGGCATAAACTGATATCAAGAAATAATAAGGCGGTGATCTTTAAGAGCATGTTGCAAGTGTTACATTTATGCCGAATCAGCAAAAAATTACTCGAAAACTAGTAGAAATAAAAAAACTGTGCGAGCTATATCTATAGATCAGATTACTTTGAAAACTCAGAATGCATGTTCTTTACAATCTCTTCCTCCGCAGCAAATACCAGAATGGTAAAGAAGCCGATTAGTAGAATGAAAAAAAAAAAAAAAAAAACGTTACAATGAACCATTCGTAACTTGATTTTGACGGCTAAACGGAAGGCGTGAGTTGGATGGGGTCGTTAAACGAGGCCAAATAAAGGAAGGTTGAACTGTAAACATATAGCGACAAGAACAGTGCAGTTGTGCAGTCCTCACGCAGTTCTCAACGTTTGATAGGATACATTCCCTAACCCGCCCCACTGCTCAGTACATTCACACATAAGTCATTAGAATTATTCCTCTTCGCTGCCCCCCCAATTAGAGCTCATAGTCCCAAACGAAAGAATAACATATAGTGCATCATTTCCTCAACAATAAAAGTGGCGTGGAAACAGTGGAATACGTAAACACGGTAAAGACATGTGGAGGGGAAATAAAGAAATAAATAAACCTAAGGAAGAAATAAATAAACTGGGCACGTACGCAAATGTTTTCCGTCATCCTGTGGTTTTTTTTAATATGAACAGTAAAGGAAAAACACCAATAGAGGGGTTCTACAAAAATTTATAAACCTACAGTATACCAGAAGGGGGACCTATATAGGGGTTGGGGTGTCTATATTGCCTATAGGTTTTACCACTGACACTTTCAGGTTTCATGACCAAATTAAAAATAATATTCTTTAACTGTATCCAAGCTAATGAAGATTCAAAAAAACTATTTCACATACTGTACTAGATTGAAATTTTTATTTTCTTTATGCTGATCAAAATATTGTCACATCAATGTCTAAAGGAAAAGGTACAGTATTGAGAATTCTCTCGACGCAAAGTTTGCAAACGACAACTGGTGGCTACTTACAACCCTCGCGGCTCGTTCCTGACTCTCGCACTTCCGGCAGAACCAGGCTCCAGTCGGCACAGTGACTATACCGTAACATGCTGGAATAGAAAGGAGTTGAAATTAATGATGGCAAAATTTGGTCTTTTTCGGGTCATCAAGAATTTACAACAGGTTTCTACCAACATCCGCGCCGGTGATACGGTCGTTTCCCGGGGGGAAACTCAAGGGTCGTGAGATCTCGAACAGATGACGTCGAGACAGAGGGGGCTACGATGCATAAGATTCTTTCTCAAAAGACCTCGTGACTAACCTTCCTAATTCAATAATCGGGGTCATGAGATCTCAAACAGATTAAGACAGATGATGTCGGGGCATAGGGGGCTACGATGCATAAGATTCTCTCTCAAAAGACCTCATGAATGATCTTCCTAATTCAATAATGCAATTATATATTTCCATGCATAGACTGCACAGGGTAAAACTTTGCTCAAGGTACTGTCTTCTTTCTACAATTATATATTTCCATGGGTAGACTGCATGGGGTAAAACTTTGCTCAAGGCACTGTCTTCTTTCTACATTATTTGCAATTATATATTTCCATCCATAGACTTCATGGGGTAAAACTTTGCTCAAGGTACTGTCTTCTTTCTACATTATTTGTGTCAGATTATGCTAAACCATGCCAGAAAATGACTTTATAATCATGGCACTTGTCATAGCTAAAGAGGGCAAAATATAAAGAGTATAACCAAATTTCCAACTTGTTCTACATAAAAATGATTGCGCTAGTTTCAATTCCATGCACACAAAATAAAAGCTTCAACTGTTTGTTTCTTGTTCATAATAACGCCAATACATCTCAGAAATAATTCACTACACGACGTTCATTAATATCCAAAGGAACCTGCCTTACTAGCCTGCTAAAACTAAATATTTCCTAGAAGATAATTCAACAAGATACCCACCACAGCAAAATATTCTTAACCCTTTTACCCGCAAGCTATGTTGAACTTTCAAGCACATTTTTACTATATCTTTTTTTTTTTTAAATTGCTCTAACAGCCTTAATTTTCATCATAGAGAGGTCAGGTTGGTCTCATTCTTTTGGAAAATGCCTGAAGTTTCTCATAAAAGTTATCAAAATATGCAAAAACATGTTAATGACGGTGTTTTGCAAGGACGTACCGGTACGTCCATTGGGGGTGAAAATCTTTTTTCTAAAAATTGCTCTAACAGCCTTAATTTTTGTCATAGAGAGGTCAGGTTGGTCTCATTCTTTTGGAAAATGCCTGAAGTTTCTCATAAAGGTATCAAAATATGTAAAAACATGTAAATGACAGTGTTTTGCAAGGACGTACCGGTACGTCCGTTGGGGGGTGAAATGGATAAACATTAAATTATCTCAACACAGCAAAGAGGACCTCAAAGGTTTTACACCACCAGAGGGCTCTCAGTGCAGGGCAACGCAATACGCAACCTCGACTGGAAACGGATGCTGACATTCTCCAAAACGAGGACTTGGCCTCTCGAGAGATTCGGAAAGAAAAAAATCTAAGAGAAATTACCTAGGAAAGGAGTTCCCCCTTCACAAAGTCCTACATCTCACGTAAATAAAAGGACGAATAAATAATATAAATAAATCAATATACTTTATAAATAACTTTTTGCATTTAAAGGAGGAAATACTTTTGCTATTCATTTATTCAATGTTCTTGATATCTTAATTTTTACCTTTACTTTTTCTTCTCCATAAACCAGCTAGAGTTAATAAACAGTAAAATATACAGTGAACCCTCGCTACTTCGCGGTTCGACCATCGCGGATTCACCACTTCGCGGATTTTTTTCATAACCCATATATATATACATATTGGTAATAACAAAATCAACATACTGTACTGAATAATCAATATAATCGATGCAAAAACTAACCTATACACAGATGTGTAAATGCGTTTGTTTCTTCATTATGATCAGAGATAAACTAAACAAAACATTGGTTGCCATTTTATATCGTGCTTTTTGGCGTGTTTAGGAAACGCATGATATAAAATCGGCTTTAATATTTGTGCCTGTTTTAGTTTAGGGTACTGTAGTACATGCATTAAGTGTTCTGTACATTAAAGGGTAGTTTGTTAACAGTACTACGTTCAAGGGAAGGTTTTAAAAGTCTGAATATACATGTTAAATAAATAGGTAAATATGGTGTCACTACTTCGCGGATTTTCACCTATCGCGGCCGGGTCTGGAACCTATCTACCGCGATAAACGAGGGTTCACTGTAACTTCGGAAATCCTATAGAAAATATTGAACAAAATTATGAATAAATCAACATGCCCCTTTATACTGGTTGCTATCAAACAAGGATTCATTTAATTATTATTATTATTACTATCCAAGCCACAACCCTAGTTGGAAAAGCAAGATGCTATAAGCCCAGGGGCCCCAACAGGGAAAAATAGCCCAGTGAGGAAAGGAAATAAGGAAATAAATAAATGAAGAGAACACATCAACAATAAATCATTCTAAAAAAGGCAACAACGTCAAAACAGACATGTCATATATAAACTATTAACGTCAAAAACAAATATGTCATATATAAACTATAAAAAGACTCATGTCCACCTGGTCAACAAAAAAGCATTTGCTCCAACTTTGAACTTTTGAAGTTCTACTGATTCAACTACCCGATTAGGAAGATCATTCCACAGCTTGGTAACAGCTGGAATAAAACTTCTAGAGTACTGCGTAGTATTGAGCCTCATGCGCTGTAACAAGAACACCAGAATTTGCGTTGGAAAATGGCGAGTTTCCGAGATTTCAGCCGCGTCACCCGAGGGTTATCTGTCGGCTTATAATAACTTCATTGCCAAGGATAAAAAATGTGCAACGGTAAATTGTACTCTTGTATCACATTTACACTCAGGCACACTATTCCATCTTATTTCTCTTCCTCTTGTTTTTAGAATTTTTATAGTTATCTATTTCAATATTGTAACATTTTAATTGTTCATTAATTCTCTTAAGTTTATTTCCTTGTTTCCTCACCGGGATGCTTTTCCCTGTTGGAGTCCTTGGGCTTACAGCAGCTTGCTTTTCCAACTAGGGTTGTAACTTACATAAATATACCAAGGCACTTCCCCCAATTTTTGGGGGGTAGCTGACATCAACAAATGAAACAAAACAAAAAGGGGACCTCTACTCTCTACGTTCCTCCCAGCCTGACAAGGGACTCAACCGAGTTCAGCTGGTACTGCTAAGGTGCCACAGCCGACCCTCCCACATTATCCACCACAGATGAAGCTTCATAATGCTGAATCCCCTACTGCTGCTACCTCTGCGGTCATCTAAGGCATCGGAGGAAGCAGCAGGGCCTACCGGAACTGAGTCACAACCGCTCGCCATTCATTCCTATTTCTAGCACGCTCTCTCGCCTCTCTCACTTAGCTAGTAATAATAATAACAATAATAATAATAATGTTTACTTTTTATACAACTGTCATATTCTATCCCCAAACATTCAACACACATATTTGATCCCCCGGGTGCATACCGACCTCTTTAGCGATACCTGATCTATCGGGTGGGATTTTTCAATTTTGTCTGTATGACCCAAGAGTGGGATCAGTCCGGCTATTCAACACCCTAGTGCAACTGGTCAGGGAGGGAGGGAGGGAGGGAGGGGGGGCGACTGCATTTATGCTATTCAGTAAAGGCCAAATGAATGATGCTTAGCTTAATAAAAGCATTACGTGGTGTTAGGTAATATCATGTACAGTGAACCCTCGTTTATCGCGGTAGATAGGTTCCAGTCGCGGCCGCGATATGTGAAAATCCGCGAAGTAGTGACACCATATTTACCTATTTATTTAACATGTATATTCAGACTTTTAAAACCTTCCCTTGTACGTAGTACTGTTAACAAACTACCCTTTAATGTACAGAACACTTAATGCATGTACTACAGTACCCTAAACTAAAACAGGCACAAATATTAAAGGTGATTTTATATCATGCATTTCCTAAACATGCTAAAAAGCACGATAAAAAATGGCAACCAATGTTTTGTTTACATTTATCTCTGATCATAATGTAGAAACAAACTGGAGGTAGAGCTTTGCTTATTACCCAGACATATTTCCCATACTTTTCCCTTAGAACTACATCACATCTTCCTACTTTAGATATATATATAGATATATATATATATATATATATATATATATATATATATATATATATATATATATATATATATATATATATATATGTGTGTGTGTGTGTATATATATATATATATTTATATGTATACACATATACATACCTACATATATACATAAATACATGCATACACATATATATATATATTACTGTATATATATGGGTTATGGAAAAAATCCGCGAAGTGGTGAATCCGCGATGGTCGAACCGCGAAGTAGCGAGGGTTCACTGTATTGTAAATGCTCGAACTACAATTATTATACAAGGGGAATCACGAATGAATATGTAATGTAAGTTATCTGATCATGTAGTCCTTCCATGTCTCGAACACAACTACAGGGAATTATGAAAGGAACATTCGGTAAAAGATATTTAAAACTCTTGAGTCTTTTCTCGACTCAAACACAACTACAGGGAATTATGAAAGGAACATTCAGTAAAAGATATTTAAAATTCTTTAGTCTTTTTTCGACTCAAACACAACTACAGGGAATTATGAAAGGAACATTCAGTAAAAGATATTTAAAATTCTTTAGTCTTTTCTCGACTCGAACACAACTACAGGGAATTATGAAAGGAACATTCAGTAAAAGATATTTAAAATTCTTTAGTCTTTTCTCGACTCGAACACAACTACAGGGAATCATTAAGGGACATTCAGTAAAATGTATGTACAGTATAACGGCATCACAGGCGGAAGTTTATTAAACATCCGATATGTTAAGAAAAGTACAGGTCACATACCATAACCTTTGCAATTAACCTAAGGGGGCATATCCTTTCTGGACTGGCAGATTTATCAAGTGGCATACGCGAAAGTGAGATCGGATCATAAATATTTCCGAGGTCCTTTTACGTCAATGGGCGTGAGAAGAGGTGATGATGATTGTGCAGTTATTCGATACTGTATATTTACAGGAATAAATCTACTGGATCCTACCGAGGAGTATTCAACTTCTTCCACCAAAAAAAGGGATTTTGACGAAGGAAAAATCTATTTCTAGGCTCAACCTGTGCCGCTCCGTGAAACGCTCCTTTAGCATCATTTCTAAGGTATATAACTGCTATATATTACCAGAGAAAAAAGTTGCATAGGAATAGGGATGAACCCAGCTCGCTCACCTAAATTAGGTGTCGGTATATAGTAACTGGGGCGTGAAAACCACTATCAGAGGAGGTCTCGCGCATTTAGATATCTCCTCTTCAAATATCCCCGTTACTACGAGGTGCTGTTCTACATCCACTACTGATTGCTACTACCACTACCTCCACCCACGCCAAGTACGTCACTCCTTGCATAGCATCTTAGGTGTTTACCCGTGCGTTCCTTTGCTTGTGGTTTTGGTTCCTTCGAGTGCTTTTTTGCGCGAGACCACCAAAAATGAAGATAAATTGTTCAAATTACTAAAATCACTCTTTTCACATATCTGCTTGGTTACACATCAAAACGTCTTCTCGCACAACTTTGGCGATTGAAATCTAAATACCTTGGGGGTACACTCGGACACGCACACTATTCTATCTCATTTCTCTTTCTCTTGTCTTTTTATATATGAAAGATCTATTTTAATGTTTTCACTGTTCAAAAGATATTTTAATTTATTTGTTCATTACTTCCAATGTACAGTAGTCAACTTATTTCTTTGTTTCCTTTCCTCACTGGGTTGTTTTTCCCCGTTGGAGCTCTTGGGTTTATAGCATCCTGCTTTTTTTACTAGGGTTGTAGCTTAGCAAGTAATAATAATAATAATAACTGGATAGCACGCTTATGCAATTTATCCAAAAATATTATCACCCATGGTGACAATTTTTCTTGAACTTATAATTTCCGGTTTTCTTGACCTTATAATTTCCCGTTTTCTTAACCTTATAATTTCCGGTTTTCTTGACCTTATAATTTCCGGTTTTCTTAACCTTATAATTTCCGGTTTTCTTGACCTTATAATTTCCAATTTCTTAACCTTATAATTTCCATTTTTCTTGACCTTATAATTGCCGGTTTTCTTAACCTTATAATTTCCGGTTTTCTTGACCTTATAATTTCCAATTTCTTAACCTTATAATTTCAGGTTTTCTTAACCTTAAAATTTCCGGTTTTCTTGACCTTATAATTTCCGGTTTTATTAACCTTATAATTTCCGGTTTTCTTGACCTTATAATTTCCGGTTTTCTTGACCTTATAATTTCCGGTTTTCTAATTATACGTCTCGATACGACGGAGCAAGACACAGCCACACACAATCGGCTTCTACAAGTCGTATCAACTCACTAATATTCACCTGAAAACTTTAAATCAATCAATGAATCAATTCACTAATATTCACAGCATAAAAGTAAGAGGTAACAAGCAACGACTTCACACCACAAAATGCTTTCAACTCTGTGGGGATTGATGTGAGTGACATAATCTCTCCCTAAACTCTCTTGGGGAGTCCTTGGGTGTATTAATAGTCTATGGTAGCTAGGATGAGACCTGTAGGAGAGGAGGGAACTTGGTGGGTGTATGTAGCAGCAGAAGTTGGCTAACAGTCAAAAAGTTTATTTTTTTTTTTTTTTTTTTTTTTTTTGAGAGGGGAGTCAAGTAGAAAGTGACTATGAAGTTTACCCAAATTCTGAATGAGCACCGAAAAACCAGGCTAAAAATTTTCACTATTAAAATAGGTTTTCTTTGAGAAATGTTAACTAAATTAAGGGAAGAGTTAAAATTAGTCAAGTTTGTATTTCTTTTTCCTTTGGAGGGGAGTCTAGCAGAGACTGACAATGAAGTTTACCCAAATTTTGAATGAGGACCGAAAAACCAGGCTCAAAATCTTCACTATTAAAATAGGTTTTCTTTGAAAAATGTTCAATAAATTAAGGGAAGAAAATGAGTCAAGTTTGTACTTCTTTTTCCTTTGGAGGGGAGTCTAGCAGAGACTGACTATGAAGTTTACCCAAATTTTGAATGAGAACCGAAAAACCAGGCTAAAAATTTTCACTATTAAAATAGGTTTTCTTAGAGAAATGTTCACTAAATTAAGGGAAGAAAATGAGTCAAGTTTGTATTTCTTTTTCCTTTGGAGGGGAGTCTAGCAGAGACTGACTATGAAGTTTACCCAAATTTTGAATGAGAACCGAAAAACCAGGCTAAAAATTTTCACTATTAAAATAGGTTTTCTTTGAAAAATGTTCACTAAATTAAGGGAAGAAAATGAGTCAAGTTTGTATTTCTTTTTCCTTTGGAGGGGAGTCTAGCAGAGACTGACTGTGAAGTTTACCCAAATTTTGAATGAGAACCGAAAAACCAGGCTAAAAAATTTCACTATTAAAATAGGTTTTCTTTGATAAATGTTCACTAAATTAAGGGAAGAATCAAAATTAGTCAAGTTTGTATTTCTTTTTCCTTTGGAGGGGAGTCTAGCAAGAGACCGAGTTTGAAGTTTACCGTAAGCAAACTTTGACTGGGGATATTCCAGGGCAACAAATTTTTACTTTTAAATAGGATTTCTTTATATGTTCATCAAAATAGATTCAAAATCAAATACGTTCAAGACATGGGAATTTAGTCCTGAATTCCAACGTAGCGGTGTTTTTGCAATTGACGTTTGTCACGAAATTCAATATTTTTCTTTACTCTTTTGATGATATTACCTATTCAATTACTGTATTACTGTAAGGTACATAAAAACATTACTATCTATTCAATTATCGTATACAGTATATAAAAATGTTTACAAGTTAGCCCCTACAAAATATCAGATCTTCAACATCTTACAAAAAGTAAGATTGATCAAGGAGAGAAATGATCATTCCATTAAATAATATTTATTTATTCAGTGGTTTCCCTCCCTAGAAATTCTCTCTGAAGAGGGACAAGCATTTTCACGAGGCATATAAGCATTCATAACAGCAATTACTGTACTAAAACTAAAGTGATTAAAGGTACCGACACTTGCACGAATTTGTGGCACGCATTGTCACGACTCGAGTCGTGAACTGGCGTGAACTCGTCGTGACATCGTGGCATGTCGTGACAAGAATTTTGAAAAGTTCGAAATTTTGGTCACGACAAAATTTCGTGAACGCGCCGTGAACTATGCGCGAACTGTTCGTGAACTCGTCAGGACGATGCAGGAAGTGCGCAAACTATGCTAAAACTATGCATGAAGTCGTCGTGCCAGTTCGTGTCAATGTGGACAGGTGAGCTGTGATTCTGAGGTAATTTTTTTTTTTCTTTTTTTCCAGTTCGTGCCACAAAATGTCACGACAAATTCGTGGCAAAAAGTCGTGCAAGTGTCAGCCTGGCATAAGAGTGGGCAAAGGGGATTAGTACCAACTATAGGGGCACTCAGTAGAAAGCAGACCTCCGCCGCGGCAGCTTATTTCCCGAAAGGAGCGTGCCTTTCCCAGAATCAATTTATCATTCCCAGCTCTTTACACGATTTAAAGTCCCTTCATGTTTCATTACTTTACGATTTAAATTGTGGTCATGTGACTGATGACTGGAATTTGACCTTTTGCTTGACCTTGACCTTTAACATTAACATGTATTAATTGTAGCGGATTTTCACACACTCAATCATGAACCAAGTTTGAAGTCTATGTGACAACGATGTCCAAACTTATGGCTGATTACGTGAATTGGACATTTTGCTTCAACGTGATCTTGACCTTCAAAAATTTAATCATTACGAGCTTTTTACATAACAGTTAATCCCACCATGTTTCAATACTCTACGATTAAAATTGTGGCCAGGAAGCTGTTCACAAACGCACACAAACAGGGCCAAAAACATAACCTCCTTCCAACTTTGTTGGCAGAGATGATAATTGAGAGGTCTATGCCTCCTACCAGGGCATAGGCAATATGAATAGTGACAAGGGGACCTCATTATCTTCACAAAGGATTGCAGAAACAATAGGAGTAGGAGGCAATGACTGTGCAAGCACTGACTGGGGTGGCGGACGGGGAGGGCCAACATTCTACGAAAGTTCCGACCCGCGGTCTGCGAAAGGGATGGACGATACGAGGGTGGAAGTGGAGAAATAGGGTAAAGGAGATCATACCTTCCGCTAAGAACCTAATCAACATCTTTTTCCTACATAGAACTTCTGATTTGTCTTTGGCCTCTGTAGTTTGCCGTCGTGTGGATTGTATAGAACTAGAGATAAGTTTAGCATGAATATAATCCCTGACAGACTTAATCCACAGCTCAGTGATATCAGTAGAGGAAATAGAATTCATATATGTAAAGCACTCCTAGAAATTTAAACCCCCAAACAAAAAGTGTCATATGTACATAAAAAAAGAGGCAAATAGTATTAAGTGAAAAGGATATATACAGTGAACCCTCGCTACTTCGCGGTTCGACCATCGCGGATTCACCACTTCGCGGATTTTTTCCATAACCCATATATATACAGTAATATATATATATGTATGCATGTATTTATGTATATATGTAGGTATGTATGTGTATACATATAAATATATATATATATATATATATACACACACACACACACACACACATATATATATATATATATATATATATATATATATATATATATATATATATATATATATATATATATATATATATATATATATATATATCTAAAGTAGGAAGATGTGATGTAGTTCTAAGGGAAAAGTATGGGAAATATATCTGGGTAATAAGCAAAGCTCTACCTCCAGTTTGTTTCTTCATTATGATCAGAGATAAATGTAAACAAAACATTGGTTGCCATTTTTTATCGTGCTTTTTAGCATGTTTAGGAAATGCATGATATAAAATCACCTTTAATATTTGTGCCTGTTTTAGTTTAGGGTACTGTAGTACATGCATTAAGTGTTCTGTACATTAAAGGGTAGTTTGTTAACAGTACTACGTACAAGGGAAGGTTTTAAAAGTCTGAATATACATGTTGAATAAATAGGTAAATATGGTGTCACTACTTCGCGGATTTTCACCTATCGCGGCCGCGACTGGAACCTATCTACCGCGATAAACGAGGGTTCACTATATGACCTTTAATACAATTATTTCACTATACAGGTGTCACCCAAAAAAGGGGACTCAAAAACAGAAAAAAAAAAAATAAAATAAATGTATTCACTGCTGTACACTAAATGGAAAAAGGCGAGAGAAAGACAACTACTAAATGGAAAAAGGTGAGAGAAAGACAACTACTAAATGGAAAAAGGTGAGAGAAAGACAACTACTAAATGGAAAAAGGTGAGAGAAAGACAACTACTAAATGGAAAAAGGTGAGAGAAAGACAACTACTAAATGGAAAAAGGCGAGAGAAAGACAACTACTAAATGGAAAAAGGCGAGAGAAAGACAACTACTAAATGGAAAAAGGTGAGAGAAAGACAAACACAAATTGACTACTAAATGGGACAAGTTAAAGGGAACACGGAAACAACAAAGGAGAAATGAAACTTGCTAAAAATGGGATGGTTCTAGAAGTACGAGATAAATTCACAAGTGACGGATATCATCACAAAACATACATCTTGCATCAAGTTAACCCTTTTACCCCCAGGCTATTTGGAAATTTCCAACCCTTAACCCCCAGGGGTTTTTTTTTTTCAAGCACATTTTGCATTATATTTTTTTTAAATTGCTCTAACAGCCTTAATTTTTCTCATAGAGAGGTCAGGTTGGTCTCATTCTCTTGGAAAATGCCTGAATTTTCTCAAAAAATTATCAAAAATATGAAAAAAAAAAATTTTATAGCATTTTTTTGCAAGGACGTACCGGTACGTCCATGGGGGTAAAGGGATGGCTTTTGTGAAACGTACCAGTACGTCCTTTGGGGGTAAAAGGGTTAAGGGCATTCCAACAGTTTTGATTTACGTTTCTGAAATTATATGGAATGGGATTTAGAAACTGGCATTAAATTTTGTAGATTACATTCAGTTATCTTTAGACGGAATGTATTCTGTATCTGAGGTATTTCTGGTGTTGCAATAAATAGGAGGATAGATGTGAGCGAGGCAAGAGAGCGTGCTAGAAATAGGAATGAATGGCAAGCAATTGTGACGCAGTTCCGGTAGGCCCTGCTGCTGCCTCCGATGCCTTAGATGACCGCGGAGGTAGCAGCAGTAGGGGATTCAGCATTATGAAGCTTCATCTGTGGTGGATAATGTGGGAGGGTAGACTGTGGCACCCAAGCAGTACCAGCTGAACTCGGTTGAGTCCCTTGTTAGGCTGGGAGGAACGTAGAGTAAAGGTCCCCTTTTTTGTTTTGTTTTTGTTTCATTTGTTAATGTCGGCTAACCCCCAAAGTTGGGGGAAGTGCCTTGGTATATGTATGTATATATAATGTTTAACAAGTTACAAGGTTGCTACCTAACAACAATCAGTATTTACACCTATCAAACCAAACTAACAGTGACAACAAATGACATAGGTTACGCATACCTTGCAACGTATGTGAAACGACACCTGACAAAAATCGGTGCTATTCTAGTATGCTATCTACCGCCGATTTTGCTATCTACCACCCCTTTCTGACTATAGTATGATACCTACCATCAGTCCCTAAAGATATGGTCTACTTGCTAATCCGCCTCTAATAAGGAGGATCACTACCGACTTACTAACCTAACCTAACCTACAAACTGCTTATAATTATGCACCCATGTTGGCCTGCCAACAAATATTATTAAACTATCATTAAAGTGCAATGAGGATAACATACTGGTGGTAAGTAATGTTTGATAATCCTCATCAAACAGGAGGGTTAACATTGACGGTAGATAATATACTTTGTGGTAGATACCATACTATAGTAGAAATTCGACGGTAGATAGCATACTATAATAGCACCCAAAAATCCCTATACTCTCTGATATTGAAAAATATTAAAAAATCTACAACTTTTTCCAAGTAATTTGTATTTTTCCTAACTACACAAAACCTGATTCCATAGCAGGAGTATGTTTTTAGCGTAGCTGGAGGGCCGCATCTAAAATTTTTAACCCTTCTACCCCCAGGCTATTTGGAAATTTCCAACTCTTAACTCCCAAGGGGTTATTTTTTCCCCAGCACATTTTGCAGTATATTTTTTTTAAATTGCTCTAGCAGCCTTAATTTTTGTCATAGAGAGGTCAGGTTGGTCTCATTCTCTTGGAAAATGCCCGAATTTTCTCAAAAATATATAAAAAATATGAAAAAAAAAATTTATAGCATTTTTTTGCAAGGACGTACCGGTACATCCATGGGGGTAAAGGGATGGCTATTGTGAAACGTACCAGTACGTCCTTTGGGGGTAAAAGGGTTAATGTAGCGGGCCACCAAACTCCCGCCATAACCTTAAACCTACGACTTGTCGGATGACGTTTGTCAGATGGTTGGGACTAAATGGTGAACCTAACCACCAATGTACTACTAAACGGATGACTAGAAAAATTCTCCACAGAGACTGATAAAGATAAATTCTTTCTTAACATGAAACCGTAGTAAAACATCTAAATATAATATCGTCACCCTCATAAACTAACTGCCTAAGTCATTTTCTCCACTTGTTGGGAAATAAAAAAAACCTTCTCACCTTCTCATTTCCTAATTCTTTATATCATTGTGTTGAGCTTCAATTAACAAATTCTAATTCACAAATTCTTCTGTTAAGAATTTGTGAATTGAAGATCAAGAAAATGATATAAAGAATAAGGAAACGAGGTTTTTTTTTTTTTATTTCCCAACAAGTGGAGACAATGACTTAGGCAGTTAGTTTATGCGGGTAACGATATCTAAGTATATGAAATTTCCAATTGTTTGTAAGGTAGCAGGATAGACAGGTCACCAGTCTCCCGTTGAGATACTACCGCTAGAGAGTTATTAGGTCCTATGACTAGACAGACCACTACATTGGACCCATCTCTCTGGTTATGGCTCATTTCGTCTTTGCCTACACATACACCAAATAGTCTGGCCTACTTCCCCATTCTCCTCTGTCCTCATACACCTGCCAACACTGGAGATTTAAAAAACAATTTTTCTTCGGTCCAGGGATTATCTACTGCACTGTAATTGTCCAGTGGCCACTTTCCTCTTGGTAAGGGTAGAAGAGACTCTTAGAAATGGTAAGCAGCTCTTCTAAGAGAGGGACACACTCTTCCTCTTGGTAAGGGTAGAAGAGACTCTTAGAAATGGTAAGCAGCTCTTCTAAGAGAAGGACACTCTCTTCCTCTTGTTTTTTTAGGTCTTTATAGTTCATAGAGTATATGAAAGCTCTAATTTAATGTCGTTACTATTCTTAAAATATTTTGTTTTGATCGGGGACACAAGGGTCGCACTGAGAAAGGAGAGCGTCGAGATGGTATCACGACGCGACCAGAGAACTTACTGAGGGTCGAGACCCAAGCTAACACGCGACCTGGCTCGGGACTAGCCTCAGGGCACGTATCCTTCCGCCTGAGGTGGTCCTCACAGAAAACGGAAGTAGGGTAAACTACACAAAACTCTGGTCGATTGAGAGATTCCAGGTACCCCTAAGAAAGTAGTTCGAGGTAAGTCTCCGTGTTGGAACAAATTTTGTTTTGATAACCCAAAGAATCCACAGAAAGGACCGATTCCTCGCATGGTTCTGCCCTAAGAATCTCTAAACGATCTACCCCTGTAGGGCCTGAGAAATCCAATTCCACAGCAGTGGGAGAGGGGTCTTCAATCATGACTGGAGGGGGAGGAGAATCAGCGAGGTCTAACCTAGACCTTTTACTAGGAGGAGGAGAATCAGCATCCTCCTGCTTGACTACGGAACGAAACTTCTTCCACCTCTCAGAAATGTCTTTCCTTTATCTCCCAAATCAGGTGCAGGAATGGGGGGAAAATGACGGTAACCAAACAAGACCATGCCTAGACAAATCCACCGGAGAGGCAGGGACAAGATATCTTTTAACAGGAGGTTTAAGCTCTCAAGGGACCAAATGGTACTCCCCATCAAAACGCTCATTCTTACGGTCAGTCGTAACACGAGGATCTGAAAGAATCGTGTTAAGACACAGATGACGGGGGTCTAATGTAGCTAGTCCCTCTCAAAGGATGATCCTGGGGAACCAACATAGGGAACGGAGTGAAAGGTTTAGGACGCCTCCTTCTTTCAATTTGCTGTCGCAGCGGAACTATGTTCCCCTTCGCAGGAACTTGGATGTTTCTGCTTCTCTCGGAGTCGATCTAGGAGAGTCCATCACCTATCTTACATCATCTCATCAACCTCCAATAAAACTAGTTACCTTATGAGGTATTGCATAATCTGCCCTTGCAGGACAAGGCTCAGTCGTGGAATTTCTGGAGCAGAGGAGATCTGTACTAATACAGTACTCCTTCAACTCTAAAATAACTGAACGATCTCGTTAGATTTCTATCTTTTGTCTGTGAAATTTCTCACACCGGGAGGACACTCACTTCCTACAAACACCACAAGGGGATTACGAGGACCATCGATGTCCCCTAATTGGACACAAAGGATGAAGATCAGCTTCCAATCAACTCAAGAAGGTCCCAGACAAACGTCCTTCCACACCAGGATAAGTCCTTAAAACGGACACTCACTTTGGGAGAAACCAATAAGTGAATTGAATATAGGATTTAGGCATTAAGCCAAGCACTGGGGCATCAAAGGCCATTCAGCACTGGCCAACAAGCACAAAAGCAATGAGAACTTCCATGGACGTCTGAATGTCAGCACGGCCGGACATAGAGTTGGTTACCTGCTTCAATATACAGTCTGTCTAGTGTCGACCTGACACAAGCAAGTATGGCATGAGACTGGTTATCAGATCCTCGATGATTTTTCATTGGCCATACCAGCTTTGCACTAGGGTATTCAGTACCCATTTTAAATGATAAAGGTTTTCCTATGCGTAGGAACAAATATCAAATAGAAATTAGTGAAGGACGGAAAAATTATACCTATAGTTGGTTAAGATTAGAACTGAATGCTAGGAAAGTTCTACAAAATAGCATTAGGATGAGCATAACCTCATAAAATACAAACAAAACAAATAAAACATCTCCTATCACCAAACAACAATCGACCCACGACAATAACAAGCCCTGAATCCTGCATACACAAGCAATATCTATTGATACTATATCCTTACTAGACTACAGTACATAACTGCATTTACTTTTATACATGACCATAAGCAAGGCTAAGTTTAAGTAGTGCCTCGTAAAAACGTCAATCATCAGCCATTACTCTGATGTAAAGAATATACTGTATGTTTATCCAGCTTATCCCCATTATCTAAGGCATCCGAAAGACCCAACCGAAGCAAGACATTACGGTGGGACTTAAAAGTGTCATCTAATATCAAAATTCAAGCAATCAAGATCAATGAATTACAATATTAATAACATCAACTAGATTACAATAATTTGCAGAAGTATCTTAAAAACCATTTTCTGCTAAGGTCCTCCTTAATTTGCCACCTAAAAAGGTAGGGAGCATTACAAGGGCCATACAGGGTATGGACTAGCCTCCTAATTTAACCTAGGGTTTGCATAATGGTATTTTGGGTTATCCTGTTATATTTCAGAGCTAAAGATACACAAGAACCAGAAACTTAAAACAGATATTCAACCTGATAAAACCGCAAAACAAGTTACGGGATGGTTTGTGGTATGGCGGACGTAACCGTAAATAGTCATTGTTGAGGCGTCTGGGGGGTTGCTAGTATCAGTCTGGCTAGGTCACATCGACGTAAGTAAGGTTTGGAGGCTATTTTAGGTTACAAAAATCTTCAAGGTACAATGAAATCATATTTAACTACCCTTTATCAATACTGGAAAAGACCAACACTCCCCGATCTATTAACGTTCCAACAACAATCTCAACCTAAGGTATCGTTAACTGCAAGCATACAAGACCGGCTTATAATTGAACAAATTAACAACAAAAGAACCTATGCTCACCCATAGCATAGTGCCTAAGGTGAATGGCACATCGATTTTCGGGGATTTCTGGAAGGTTTGGAGAACAGCGGACATATGCATGGAAAACATGAAGTTCAACACTATGCCAAAGATATGCACCCTAACTCGAGGTACCTCCAACTGTGACAACGCGTCATTACTGGGGGGAGGGGAGCTAACACTACCCTGCAACTACCAGACTAGTTACCAGACGTATCCGCCCTGCTACAAACTACCCGTAGCTTATATCGTCTCGTAACTATGACCACATTAATACGCCCACCTTGTCTTGTTTACATTTTCATGAGTAGTCCAACTCCCTTTCAACATAGGTAATAAGTAGCCTTGGTAATGTTTACATTAAATAAAATAGCCCGTTGTAACATACCTGGGCTACAAAACGGCCTTGGTACGGTATTGCATACAGTATGTTAATTCAAATAGCCTATACTAACTTCCCGGGCTAGTAAGTAACCTCGGCAATATTTGTATCTCACTAAGAAACTTGAATCTACATATCCAGATCTAGTTCATTACAGCAAAATATTCATAAACTGATTTTACCGAACATAATTGGATATAACCTAACTAAAAAAAAACAATGAATGGCGAGCGATTGTGACGCAGTTCCGGTAGGCCCTGCTGCTGCCTACGATGCCTTAGATGACCGCGGAGGTAGCAGCAGTAGGGGATTCAGCATTATGAAGCTTCATCTGTGGTGGATAATGTGGGAGGGTGGGCTGTGGCACCCTAGCAGTACCAGCTGAACTCGGTTGAGTCCCTTGTTAGGTTGGGAGGAACGTAGAGAGTAGAGGTCCCCTTTTTTGTTTTTGTTTCAATTGTTGATTTCGGCTACCCCCAAAAAATTGGGGGAAGTGCCTTGGTATATGTATGAATGTAAAAAAACAATTTGAACTCCATTATATAGTTTGGCCATTAAGAATACCAGACACACTTTCATGAAAATGCCATTTTTATTCTGTTTTTGGATGTCACGACAGACCCTGATCCGTTGATAAAATCCCAGAAAGATGTTTCTCTCGTCCCAACTTTTACTTCGCCTTTCCTGTTTTATCGGTACTTTTAAACATTTGTAAACTCCAATCATCACTTTTTCTGTCATGTGATTTTCTCTCGGCAATTTCCTTTCTCCGATGTTACTATGTTAACTCGACCCCTTTTAATACCAGCTCCGCCCACCGCTTTGTCACCGAAGTTTTTCTTGTATTTAAAAAAAAACTGACAATATTAATGCCATCCAAAACAAGTGGCCCTCCCCTTTAGAAGACATAAAAAGTATTACTGGCAGTTCAGTTCAGTTGTTGGGCGGAGAGATTCGCCTTTCCATCGGCACCTCCTTGGTTTTCTTCTTTATTCTAATTCTTTTATTTTTTTCTCTTTTTTTTCACATTTGATAAATATATACTTTTCCAGTCTCTCTATTCCTTCTTTCTTGAACAGCACGTTTCCTATTATCTTCTTCTTTTCTTCATACGGCCGTTGTAATTCCACTATTTTCCTTCTTTCGTCGCTGAGGTCTGGACAGTCAAGAATGTTAACAGATATCCTCGATGGTTTCATTGCCGTTAATCGTTGGAAATATCCGATTTTCTAGTCTGAGAAAGTGTTGAAACTTAGTCTAGAGGGTAAGCTAAGAATACAGCATTCGTAGGAGGATCGCAGGGGGGCAAAGCCCCTACCAGTGGGTAAGTATTCGGCGTTAGGTTAGGCGTTCATGCTTTTGTTTACCTTTTAAAATGCGAATTCTAGAATTCTTTAATGAGCTACTGAGTCACTTTGGCAATACTTGCGTCAACCTACGAAAGGCCACTCGGTAGCCTCATTCTAATCATAAGCAAGCTCTAAACTAGTAACTAGCAATACCGAATATAATAAGGCTACTAGGTGGGAGCGAATACCAGGTATCTGTAAATACCAAATAAATAGCTTCAATCTGTGTAGCCTACCCTGACCTACGACATACCACTAGGTAGTCACCTTCAAGTTTACTTCTAAGCTAGCTTAAAACCACTAGTAGCTAGCGGTACCTAATTTAAGGCGGCTACTAGGTAGGAGCGAATACCAGGTAGGTGTAAATACCAAAAAATAAACCACAAAAAGCACAGAATAAACCAGATGTCACTATACGCGACCTGGACACGTTCCATTTTGGGAGTCAAAACAAACGACCTCGCGGATGTAGGGGTCATTTACGACCCGCGTGAGGTCAATATAAATTAAGAATAACATAAAATAGAGGTCAAAACAATATATATTTCCCTTGAAATAACCCCGACGTCATTATACGTGACCTGGACACGTTCCATTTCGGGGGTCAAAACAAACGACCTCAGATGGATTTAGGGGTCAATTACGACCTGCTTGAGGTCAGATTATATTAATACTAATTAATTAGAGGTTTAATAATATATATTTGCCTTGGTGAACAGCCACGGTGCAACCCTGTCCGTCGCAGTACTTGGAGACCTTACGTAATAGGGGGGTCAAAACAAACAACCTCGCGCGGATCTAGGGGTCAATTATGACCCAGGTGAGGGAAGTTTAGATTAATACTAATTAAATAGAGGTTAAATAATATATATTTGCCTTGGTGAACAGCCACGGTGCAACCCTGTCCATCGCAATACTTGGAGACCTTACGTAATAGGGGGGGTCAAAACAAACGACCTCACGCATATCTAGGGGTCAATTACGACCCAGGTGAGGTCAGTTTAGATTAATACTAATTAAATAGAGGTTAAATATTATATATTTCCCTTGAAATAACACGAAAAATAACCCAGACATTATTATACGTGACCTGGACACATTCTCCAATGGGCATCAAAACAAACGACCTCAGACAGATTTAGGGGTCAATTACGACCCGCGTGAGGTCAGATTATATTAATACTAATTAAACAGAGGTTAAATAATATATATTTGCCTTGGTGAACAGCCACGGTGCAACCCTGTCCATCGCAGTACACGAGTGGATTCTCCGTCCATCCATTCTCGTCCGAACACACACAGCAGCCCCCCACCATTTCCTTCAGTTCTTCTTCCTGTTTGGGCTTCATGTGTCTAACACGATCATGGGCGATAAAATCATTTTACGGAGCAATGGAGGACTGAACTCGCTCACAAGATATTTGGACTTTAGATGCACATATACAAAATGGTAGATCCGGGAGGGTTCCAATAATGCGTGGTTGGGGGGGGGGGAGGGGGGGGGGAGATACGGGTGACAGGGGGGTGTGGGGGGTTATTTATGTGGGTTATTTTCTTGGTTTGGGGGTTGAAAAGTATATCTATTAATTAATAAATATAAGAAATATTTATTTATTGCGTTTTCACTTTTAGGAAATGTATATTTATTGCGTTTTCTTTTTTTAGATTAACCTTTATCAGGGGGGTGTGGGGGGTTATTTTCTTGGTTTGGGGGTTGAAAAGTATATCTATTAATTAATAAATATAAGAAATATTTATCTATTGCGTTTTCACTTTTAAGAAATATATATTTTTTGTGTTTTCTGGAGGACAGGGGGGTATGGGGGCTTATTTACGAGGGTTATTTTCTTGGTTTGGGGGTTGAAAAGTATATTTATGTGGTTATTAGTATAAGAAATATTTATTTATTGCGTTTTCACTTTTAGGAAATATATATTTATTGTGTTTTCTGTTTTTTATCAATCTTTATAGATATAATTCTTGGAGAGCTATAGCGAAGTGGGGTGGTTATTTATGTATGTTATTTTCGGGGTTTGGGGATTAAAAAGTATATTTATTAATTAATAAATATAAGAAATATTTATTTATTCTGTTTTATCTTTTTAGATTAACCTATATAGATATAATTATTTGAGGCCTACATTCAAGTGGGGGTTATTTATGTTCATTATTTTTAATATATAGATATAAAAAGTACACTTATGTAATAATAAATATATATTATATAAGTAAATATATATAATAATATAAAATTATCTTTTTACATTAACCTACGTAGATATTATTCTCTTTTTAAAACACTTTGTTTTATCGGCTCATAACAGAGACTTGCTTTGCGCTTGCGCTGTTTTTCATGAAAACAAACAGATTATTTACTAATATTCTTTATTTAGTCATGAAATTTGACATTTCATGTATAAAAAAGGGATATTAATTAATTTATTTATTTATTTATTAAGTTTATTGATTAATTAAGTCTAAGGATAAGTAAAATTTCGTTAAATATCTTCGTGTTGGTCTTAAGAAGCAGACGAAACAAAGTGTCTCAATGCTTGCTTGAAATGTTCGTGTTTATCTATATTTAATTTATTTCTGTTTTATCTTGGCTTTTCTCACTTATATTTATAATTAATTATATTTATTATGATAAATAAATAATATTAATTAACTTAATTTAAGTATTTATTATATCAATCAAGTTCGTTAAATATCATTATGATAAATCCGAACACCTGATGCTTCTAAGACTTTAAGAAGACAAGACGCGGTAAAAAGCATAAAGGAACTGAATAAAAAAAGCATTATCCTCTTATTTAAATATACCAGGACTTCATTATACGTTATACACCATTATACATCATCTTTCATTATCATTATACAATTTGAGATTATAAATAAACCTCAAATGAGGTGGGATAAAGTAGAGATATGTTATCAAAAATATCGATTTATTTCCACCACGTCAATACGAGACTCAAACAATGGAGAACAACTTGAAGATTTTTGTTCTTCTGGATGTTTAACTGATGTTCTTGTGAACAAATTAGGGAGTCTTTGTTCTCGAAAAGTTACTGTTTATGTTGGTGCTCTTTTGTTCAGTGTTTTTTTGTTCATTTTTTTATATTTGAAAAAGCGTTGACAATGGAGAACAACTTGAAGATTTTGTTCTTCTGGATGTTTAACTGGTGTTCTTGTGAACAAATTAGGGAGTCTTTGTTCTTGCGAAGTTACTGTTTATGCTGGTGGTTTTTTTTTTCTTTCTTTCTTTTGTTCATTGTGTTTTTTGTTCATTTTCTTATATTTAAAAAAGCGTTAATGTTTTTACAATTGATTTCAAAAGCTTTTATCACAATTATTAATAGTTTCATACAAGTTTTCTCATATATATATATATATATATATATATATATATATATATATATATATATATATATATATATATATATATATATATATATTCCTTCTTACTTGTGAATGATAATAAACTGGTGTTGTCATCCAAATAAAGTTATCTTACTCTCTTTGATAATCTCTGTATGATTCATAATATAAATCTCTCTCTCTCTCTCTCTCTCTCTCTCTCTC
Organism: Palaemon carinicauda; assembly: GCF_036898095.1. NCBI lineage: Eukaryota > Metazoa > Arthropoda > Malacostraca > Decapoda > Palaemonidae > Palaemon > Palaemon carinicauda. Next base: position 126,980,567 of record NC_090732.1, on the reverse strand, counting down.
TCTCTCTCTCTCTCTCTCTCTCTCTCTCTCTCTCTCTCTGTGGGCTGTAGGTTAGCCAGGGCACCAGCCATTCGTTGAGATACTACCGCTAGAGAGTTATTGAGACCTTTGACTAGCTAGACAGTACTAAATTGAATCCCTCCCTCTGGTTACGGCTCATTTTGTCTTTGTCTACACATACACCGAATAGTATGGTCTATTCTAACCACATAATTGTTCAGTGGCCACTTTCCTCTTGGTAAGGACAGAAGAAACTTTTAAGCTATGGTAAGCAGCTCTTCTTGGAGAAGGACACTCCAAAATCAAACTATTGTTCTCTAGTCTTAGGTAGCCTAGTGCCAAAGCCTCTGTACCATGGTATTTCACTGACTTGGGTTAAAGTTCTCTTGCTTGAGAGTATACTCAAGCACACTATTCTATCTAATTTCTTTTCCTCATATTTTGTTAAGTTTTTATAGTTTATATAGGAGATATTTACATTTATATTCTTAAAATATTTATTTTTTTCCTTGTTTCCTTTCCTCACTGGGCTATTTCCCCCGTTGGAGCCCCTGAGCTTATAGCATCCTGCTTTTCCAATTAGTGTTGTAGCTTAGCAAAAGATTATATATATATATATATATATATATATATATATATATATATATATATATATATATATATATACGTAAAGCGAGAGAAAAATAATAAAAGTTCAAGGAGTTGAACAGCCAAGTTGGAGAATACAAAAGGGACCTTACAGTATTCCATCACCCAACGCACCAGACGGGTAAGGCATGTTGCAAGTTTACCCCCCTCTCTTATCCAGGCTTTATATTATAAATAAAAACACAGTGTTTAATTCACTTCTGGAACTCTCTCTTCGTCTCTGTGTTCCCATCTTAAAGGTTTAAAGGCTACTCATGAATGGCAGAGGCAAGGGACAGTGACATTGCTCTATCGAGCAGGACAATGCCCTAGAGACTGACCATGTATACATATGATCGGTGCCCAAGCCCCCTCTTTACCCAAGCTAGGACCAAGGAGGGCCAGGCAATGGCTGCTGATGACTCAGCAGATAGACCTATGGGCTCCCCCAAATCTCCCATCCTTAGCTCACAAGGATGGTGAGGTTGCAGTAACCAAAAGGAACTAACAAGTTTAATAGGGACTCGAGAGTGACCATATATACATCAGCGCCTAAGTCCCCTCTCCACCCAAGCTAGGACCAAGGAGGGCCAGGCAATGGCTGCTGATGACTCAGCAGATAGACCTATAGGCTCCCCTAAATCTCCCATCCTTAGCTCACAGCAATAGTAAGGTTGCAGCGACCAAAGAAACTAACGCGTTTGAGCGAGACTCGAACCCCAGTCTGGCGTTCACCAGTCAGGGACGTTACCGCGTTGGCCACCACAACACCCGTCTCTCCATAATAAAAGGATTAATGATTAAAATGACGGTAAAACAACTTTTTATTGCAAAATCATCACAAAAATATAGTTGAAATAAATATATTGTCTAAGATGTTAGGCCTATATACATATATGAGATGCATGTATTCTATATCTTGTAATATACGCATACATGGGCATCCCATATTTCCTATATAAACTTATATAATATACATATTGGATACATATAATATAGAATCGATAGAAAAGTATTTCGGAGGGTATAGATGGTAAGATTTTGAGAGTACTGGATAGCATACGCAAGAGGAAGAGTGACCAGTTTGGTGTGTTTATAAGTCTAAGGGCTCGGCCAGACCAAGCGCGGCTAGCGGCGAGGTTAGCGGCAAGAGGTTATGGCGGCAAATTGAAACCTTAGGTATCTTATGTATGTGGTCAGATAGGAGGCGCGAGGCTCTCGCGCCTCCTATCTGACCACATACATAAGATACCTAAGGTTTCAATTTGCCGCCATAACCTCTTGCCGCTAACCTCGCCGCTAGCCGCGCTTGGTCTGGCCGGGCCCTAACGCAAGTTGAAAGCAGTTTGGAGGGTATAGAAGCTAGGTTCCTAAGAGTATCAGTTAGAATATGCAAGAAGAGTGACTTGCTTTGGTGTGTTCATTAGTGTATCACAAGTTGGAAGTAATCTGGAGGGTATAGAATGTAAGGTCTTAAGAGTATCTGATAGTATATGCAAGCAGAATGATTTGATTGGTGTGTTGATGAGTCTAACACAAATTGGAAGCAATTTGGATGGTAAGGGAGGTAAGTTCTTAAGAGTATCTGTTAGAATATGCAAGAATAGTGACTGGTTTGGTATGTTTGTAAGTCTAACACAAATTGGAAGCAATTTGGATGGCATGGGAGGTAAGTTCTTAAGAGTATCTATTAGAATATGCAAGAAGAAGAGTGACTGGTTTTTGGCGTGATAGTGAGTCTGAGACAAGTGTCGGTTACATCTCCGGAGCTGCTCAACATCTTTGTGGATGCAGTGATGCGAAGACATCAGAGAAACTGAGGGGGCCTGCCAGACAGTTTACGAACATTCGCAAGATGAGAAAGTTTAGAATATGAGTAAAATTACAGCGATTATCAGAGATGGAAACCAGGGAGGTGTAGCAATGAATGCTAATAAAGACGTTGGAAGAATCAAAGGGATTGAATTGCAAAAGTATTCCGGAGGTAAGTCACTCATTAGGTGAAATAAAGAAGGCAAAAAGTTATCTGCAGAAATTTAGGAAGAGGCTTGGAGTGGCTACGGAAAGCAAGGTTGAAATGTATGGAGGAATTAGTGAGCCAGATCTCCTTTAGAGAAATAAAGTGTGTATGTTGAATGGTAAAACAAAATATTTAAAGCGGTAGGGGTAAATATTTGCTTTGCATACTATAGTACAAGGAGATACGTAAGAGTGGCAAAAAGGTTGACGTAAGTGAAGACACAAATCATGGCGTTCTGCGATTGCTTGGTCATGTGGTGAGACTGGAGGAAGATAAGTTGAAGGAAGGAGAAGATGACTTATAAAGTGTGGAAGAGGTATCAAGAGACCATAGTAATCCAGCAATGGCGAGAGTGTGGACGTGATATCACTGAAAGTTTCAACGCAGCGTAGAGGAGTGAAGTGGTTAATATTGTAGGAGTTTTTTTTTTTAATAAGCTTTTATCCTCCGTTGAATGAGTTACAGTATGACTCTACTGATCATAATCTAATGATAAAAACATATAAATGCCAAATAATCTCCTCATTTATTGATGCGTGGCTCCAAATATAGCACAACATGAATGGCTGCTACATTCATCCTTCACCAACTGAGTCAAAAATGAAATCAGTTTTGAAAAACATTCACAAGCCCAGCTTCCTCTGACGAGTGCACCAGAGGTTCATTAATATTACCTTGAGTACCTCTTATATATTCGCATACCGCGCTGTTCTTTTTTATCTTTCATCCTCTGTGCTTCCAGTATTTTATCACTTTCCATTCTCCCTATATGACAACATTATCTAAATACACTTGGATTCATTCTTCGTAAATGATGCAAATTATGTTCTTCGCAAGTAAACATTGGAATAAAGACAAACAGATATTATGATAAATCCTTTGCTAAAGCACTCTGCTTCCTGCCCAAACATCCTCCAGGACTGTGAATGTGATTAGGACTCCAGGACATATACTTGTTTGATGTAAGACGAAAAATAAAACATCTAATCCACCACACGGCATTTACCCTAGAGGAACCTCATAGAGTGGGGTTATCGACGTCGTTGATTCGTTTCCAAACGAAGTGCAGTTGCCTAGGTCGTCGATCGTGGTCTCGCGTATAGGAATCCCTAAATTGACGCACATAAAGTTGTCGAACGACGACTGGACCCGCGTGCTGTTGACGATCCAATACACGCTGCAGTCGCAGACGATGGGATTACCTACAGAGAAAGAATGGGTTAGTCTGTGTTCGCACTGGTGCCAAGGCTAATAGCATTATTTTGGGATATGTTGATTCTTATGCGGAAGCTCCGGCAGATAAGCGGAAAGGCTAGTTAGAACTTAGAACGGTCAGCGGCATAGTGAAGGGACGGGGACGGGATGTCTTTTTGAAAGTGCCGTGGATACACGCTACTTATCTTAAGACCATGGATGCACACCCGGTCTCCAGCATATCCCAAACTGTGGGAAAATTTTTAGCTAATTACCGCCTACTAGCAATTGAAAAATAGATGCGTTTTCTCATGTCTGAGAGAGAGCGTATCCTTGTAAATATAACTATATTTTTAGCAGTATATTTGTTAATTTTCAAAATGAATTCGTAAATAGTCACAGTGTGTTTTGACTATTCTTTCCCTCATAGTCATGAAGGGGAAATCTGGATAGCTAAACTGCGTGCAAGGGGGAATGGCAGAAAATAGTTTGGGAACCACTGTCAGGTATACACAGCCTAGGGAGTTTTGACAGTTTAAGTGGATGAAGTAGAGACACAATCTCAACTTAAAGCTATCTTAAGATATACGATAAAATATACATAACTTAGCAATCAAATGCAGATACGAAAACATATCTACTCCACTATAAGCGTAATGAGAAATAGTAGCTATCACACAGTACTCAGCGTAGCTGTTTTGTTAAGATTGGTCCAGCTCGGCGTAGGTGTTAAGATTGGTCCGGCTCGGCGTAAAATGCTTTCTCCTGTTGTGCTCGACATAGATTCCACTCTTTTTCCCTACACTATATAGTATCTGTATGTTTGCATGCATGTCAAACTTCAAAGATAAAAGTTCTGAATCTGAAGATAAGATATCTCCGGTCTTATCGTCAGACGAGGAATGCGACCATATAGTTCTAAGCTTGATTCAAGGTCCCTGTCTTACCCAAGAGTCTAAAGAGCTTCATAAAACTGACGCTAAACATCTTTGGCAAAAGATGAGGTGTCAGTTAACATAAATTACATATTCTAGATTAATAATGAAGCAAAACTGAGTATTCCCAAATGAGAAAAGTGTGGGATTACATAATGTTGTGTATCTCTTACTTGGCGCAAGTGGAAAGCTCGCGTTGACTGCATACTGCTGCCTACTTTGAAGAAAAGTTCTGGATCCACTATAGAATATTATCAGTTCTCTTAAGGGATCTCTTCTCAGAATCCAATTGAAATATATCCATTGTTTTTGGGGATACAATCCGGACAAACGGAGGTATACCAACATATTTAACTTTTTTTATCTTTGTCTTTGGCTAATATATTAGGTTGCCCTACTCAAAGTAGACCTAGGCTAATCTATTGGGCTGGTCTACCTAATGCAGACCTAGGCTAATCTATTGGCCTGGTCTATCTAATGCAGACCTATTGGGCTGCCCTGTCTACTGGCCTCTAAACTTAAAAGCCACATAATTGAGTTGTTTGTCAGTGTTCATAGGCAAGAAACTTAGAAGGTTAAGTAGTACTTGGACAACAATACAGACGAAATTAAGCGGGAGCGTGGAAAGAGTAGTTCTATAGAGTAGAGCTTTTCTTTAAATACTTATTACCAACAAGAGATCAGTGAGTTTACCCATCAGTGATATCACGGCGTAGTAAGAACTGTCGACCAGCACGTGGTTGAAAGCCTCCTCGTTCACTGTTTTCAGCTGGTTATTTTGGAGGTTGATTTGGACCCAGAAGAGGCCAGCGAAGGCGGTTTTCCTGTTCGGTTGAAGAAAATAGAAGATGGAAAATGAGTTTTTAATTCTGTTGAAAATTGAAAGGTTATCGTCTTGCCTGTAAGCATTATTTTTTTTCCATAAGTGTAGTGTTGCTTGTAGGTATGTATGTAAGTCTATGTGGGTGATTTACTGCACAGGTGCTCAACCATGTTTAAGTGGTTTAAGCCTGATTGTGCAGGTGATCTTTACTATTTCTCAGGAACCATTACACGTAAGGGGATAACAGATCAATGTTGGCACACATACACACATACGGATAATGTGGATTTGACACTAAAAGAGCAGTCTGAGGTGTGAAATGCCGAGTGCCGTGGAATGTACGCGATAAAATGAATTAGGAAAGCTCCTGTAGAGAGTAGGGTTCCCCTGCAGTCTAGGACCAGAAAAGCCACCCTCAAAGTAAAGTGAACACCATGGATGAGACTATTTTTGGCATACTTACGCAATGTAATTGATGTTATTATCAGATATGTCGATAACCAGAAGATCGGACAGCGACGAGTGGCTGTTGAATTTGAACGTGTCCTCCTCCAGTTTGGTCAGCTGATTCTTGTTCAAGTACAGCTCCGTGAGATTGTCTAGCTCTGCGGAAGTCGACTCTCGTTAGAAGTACGAAAATGAGTGCATTACTGTGTATATATATATATATATATATATATATATATATATATATATATATATATATATATATGTATATATATATATATATATATATATATATATATATATATATATATGTATATATATATATATATATATATATATATATATATACATATATATATATATATATATATATATATATATATATATATAGATTCATGACAGTACAAAACTTAAAGAGTTAATTATTAACATCCTTTCTTTTAAACGCACATGTCTAAATCACATCTGCATTCTCAGTTTCTTTACTCATAGGCCTATGAAACAGTTAATAACCAAATATATATCAAACCACTTACATTTAACTGTACCTGTTAGATCACGGATGAAACCATATGCATGAAACTTCCACTAGCGTGCTATCTCACGAGCACCACGTCGAATTCCTTTACCCTGACTTAACCGTTCACCCATATCAAAACTATATTTCAAATAGGTCTATTTGAGTCACGCAGTTCCGAAGTAAACACATTTATATACAATAACAACAAATGCATCCATTCCTGATCCACTGCTAGACAAAGGCCTCTGATATATCCTTATTCATGTCTAGGGCTCGGCAAGTTTTCATCACCACGCTGGCCAATGCGGAATGGTGATGGTGGGAGATATTCGTCTGATTGCTCACGGCAAACCAACCTAGCATAGGTGGTCCTGACTATAGTCCATTTTTTTGAGCGATGCAGATTTGCACCGACTCACAACGGTGCCATTTTAGCTCGGAAAAGTTTCCTGATCGCTGATTGGTTGGACGAGATAATTTTAACCAATCAGCGATCAGGAAACTTTTCCAAGCTAAAAGGGCACCG
>NC_090732.1:126963475-126968475 GCF_036898095.1 Palaemon carinicauda | reverse complement strand
AAGGTAAATTTGAAGGACGGAGACGCAGGTTATCAATGCTAGATGACCTGGAGGAAGGGAGCAGGCACCAAGAGCTAAAAGAGGTGGCCATGAATAGAAAATTACAGAGGGCGACTAATCCATAAAGGGACTTGCCTTGGGGCAGAGCACTATAGTTGTAGCAGTACAGTAGTATCTCACCTGAAGACATGCGTTGTGATGTAATCCTTATTCTCCGTCAGAATTCCTTTCAGCTCCTCTGTGTTATGGATGGTGTCTGGGCAGGTGATGCTTATCTTTCCTGCCTGGTTGCCGGTGTTGCCGACGCACTGCGGGAGAGATGAAGGAGGAGAAGGGGTTAGTGAATAGCTGGGGTTCTTCTATACTGTGTACAAGTCTTCATTGAGTGTCTTACCTGGTTGTGGACAACTCAGAAGATACTCTAGTTAGTATAGTGAATAGCTTGAGCTTTTCTGTACTGTGTACAAGTCGTGCTTGTGTGCCTCACCTAGTTATGGACAACTCAGAAGATGCTCTAATTAGTATAGTGAATAGCTTAGGCTTTTCTGTACTGTGTACAAGTCTTACTTGTGTGCCTTACCTAGTTATGGACAATTCAGAAGAGGCTCTACTTAGTATAGTGAATAGCTTGGTTTTTCTGTACTGTGTACAAGTCTTGCTTGTGTGCCTTACCTAGTTATGGATAATTCAGAAGATGCTCTAATTAGTATAGTGAATAGCTTGGGCTTTTCAGTACTGCATACAAGTCTTGCTTGTGTGCCTTACCTACTTATGGACAGCTCAGAATATGCTCAAATTAGTATGGTGAATAGCTTGGGCTTTTCTGTACCGTGTGCAAGTCTTGCTTGTGTGCCTTACCTAGTTATGGACAACTCAGAAAATGCTCTAATTAGTATAGTGAATAGCTTGGGTTTTTCTGTACTGTGTACAAGTCTTGCTTGTGTGCCTTACCTAGTTATGGACAAATCAGAAGATGCTCTAATTGATACAGTAAATAGCTTAGGCTTTTCTGTGCTGTGTACCAGTCTTGCTTGTGAGCCTTACCTTGTTATGGACAACTCGGAAGATGCTCTAGTTAGTATAGTGAACAGGTTGTAGGCTGAAACTAAGTGAAGATGGAATAGCGTGAATGATAATAGGCCAAAATACAGAAATAAGCTTGAGGATAAACTGGTAATAAATAAATGATGCAAGGGTATAGTCATCAAAATACTGTTACATGAAATTTATGTCCAAATTGATGACACATTAGATATTAGATGCAGTTGAAATGGGATGCTAAGAAATAAAAGCTTCATAAAAAGTACCAAATTTGGATACATTACAGATGTACGTGTATGACTTATTAATCACATGCCTGGACTACTGTGACTGAGGTTATTCACTTAAGACAATGCAGGAGCTAATGTACAGAACAGTCCAATGAAGAATGAATAAATGTCCCTGGATGGAGCCACAAACATCATCATCAAGCTTCACGGATTAACTATTAGAGCAATAAGTCCTTTGATATATATCACATTGAAGAATAAGATGTAATATACAGGTATAGAAGACTTCCTACAGAATTAGATAAAAACATGATGTTGCGCATCACACGCTAAGCAAAGTTGGGCCTATTTCAACTATGATTCATACTAACTTATCCATCCTAACCTAAACAGGCCCAGAGCATTGTAAATCATACGATGCTTCTTTGCCGTTTAGGTTTGTAGGCCAAGTTGTTTTGCGCAGGGAGTATAATTATCCTGGAAATATACCCATAAATATATCGCAGAAAGCATACATTTATAGACGCATTGATAAATATCGTACATTAGGATCAAGACGAAACTAAGAAATGACGAAATGAGCCTCTGAACACAGCTCCCAGACTTGACAACAAGTTTCCTAAGGAACTTAAAAAGAATTTTCACGACATTGAAGAAGGCCGTACAGTCCTAGATAATGATAAAAAAGTAGGGTAAAAGAACAAGTAATACAAAAATCCTGTAGACTGAAAGTGAAAAACAATTTGGACCCAGTGAATGGACCTATCCAGTAGTGGAAGGACGATCTCCATGAATACCCTAGGATGGTGATAATGATGAGAAGCGCTCTTGGGGGACTAGGCTCACTTATACTCTCCCATAATCCAGAGGAGCGCCCTAGGAGGATCAGACACTCCTCTACTCCTTAGTTTCACCATAGTACTCTTGGCTGATCAGGTTTTGCACTCCTCTGAAAACACATGTGAATACTCAGGGATGGATCGTTCTCGGAGCGCCCCAGAATCAACGGACGATCACTCGTGGCTAATGAATCTCCCGTGAGCCCCCGTGTAATTCCAGAGCCACGCAAGAGGATATAGAGTCTCTGAGCGCCCTAGAATGACTACTTCCTCTCCCCGCTACCCGAGAAACAGGAAGAGCTGGGCATGACAGGGAAGAAATTTATGTCTTTATATATTTGTATATATAGCCATATACTTGCTCTTTATTACACACACATTATATATATATATATATATATATATATATATATATATATATATATATATATATATATATATGTATATATATATATATATATATATATATATATATATATATATGTATATATATATATATATATATATATATATATATATATATATATATATATATATTGTTACATAATTACCCCACCATTAAGATTCTCGTCATCGACCCTAGGTGGTAGGGAAAGCAACTTTTGGACAATATCCTAGAAAGTCTATTACGTCCTCTGTGTTTTCAGCTAGTGTGAAGAAAGTTATACCCAAAGCCACCCAGGTAATTGATAAGCGATGTATACTTGAATTATGTAAGATACATATCAGAAAACCACTAAAAATAATGAAAAGCTTTGTGAACAACTACCGATTTATCTTTTTTCAAGATGTCGTTTAGAGGACAATGTCTTGGAAACAGAATGATACGTAAAATTGGTTACGCAAGTGAGGCACAATCTTTGAGTTGTCATTCCACTATTACAGTGTGTTCATGTAGTGTTAGGTTTATTCCTTTAGAATTAAATAAACACTGCAAAACTGATGTTATAATAGCAAAACTGATGATATCATGGGAATAAAATCACATGTAACTTTGTAAACTTTGTGATATTGCATCTAATTGGTAGTGGAAATAATTTGCTCTATGTAATGTTGTGGTTGAATGTTTCCTAACCTAACCAACCTAACCTAACAATTAATTTGAGTATCGACTTACTGTACATGGCGACAGCCTGCTAACTCCCAGAGCATTTACCGGACAACGATCACAGACATCGTCCGGAAGTTCCCCGTGTGGGACGACCTTCAGGCCCTTTGGCACTTTGGGGCTAGGTACCATACTTTTTAAACCTCCTGACGCGCGTGGGACGGCTCTTGGGTCCTTCGGCATTTTGGAGCTGGGTACCATCCTTTTTAAACCACCTGACGCGTGTGGGACGGCTCTTGGGCCCTTTGCCATTTCGGGACTGGGTACTATCCTTTTTAAACCACCTGACGCGCGTGGGACGGCTCTAGGGTCCTTCAGCATTTTTGAGCTAGGTACCATCCTTTTTGAACCACCTGACGCATGTGGGAGGGCTCTAGGGTCCTTCAGCATTTTTGAGCTAGGTACCATCCTTTCCACTCCTCCTGACGCTGTATTTTTGGTATATCTTTCACCAGACACTTGATTTTTAGTCGCTCGCACAGTCTTGCGTGGTTCAGGAGCCTTAGTATTGCCATGGCTGATTTTTGAAGAGCTGATAGAGGTCAAATTCAAATTTGCCGCTTGTAAAATTCCAGCTCCTAGCGAATCAGGACTTGCAGAGGCATCTGGCATTGCTGGTAACATTCCGGGATGTAATAATTTTTGTTCATCTATATTTTCTATCCTAGTTTCTTTATATTTTTCGTCATCGCCCTTATTATCCGAGTGATTTTCACGCCTGTCGTGTATTATCTCTGTTGATACAATAGTTTTTGGGTGGTTAATCGTTTGCCTCCTCAAATGAACAGCTCTCCAGTATCCGCCATGTTGGATCGCTCCCATTAGGGAGTACGCCGGAGCATCCTTCGGAAATGGAGATCCTCGCGATAAGATGAGGAGTAATAACACTAAGCAGAGTTTTGACGTCATTTTACCTTTACTCGATACTTTAAAAAGTTTTTCAATCGCTTGTAGAGCCATTCAAATTTGCAAAGTTTCTTAGTCGGTGGAAAAGTTTTCCATCAATTGGATCTTTACATTGGATAAGATTTCTCTCCAGGGAGGCTATGTTGAGTTCTTTTTCCACTGGTATAGTTTACAAGATTATTCAGAAACCTTTATTTTAATAAGAATGCTATTATATTTTTGTTTTGTAAATTTGAGATAATTTTTCCATCATTGGAACTTCTACTATTCAAAAACTTTCCTGGTTAACAGAAGTTTTTAGTTTTTATAAACGTTTTCTGGAAATCTTAACTACTATTATTTTTAGAAATCTTTTTGCCATAATGTCTTTTTTTTTCATAGACACTTTTCTGTCACTGTTCTTGAAACTTTTACCTTATAACGAAACGAATTTCAGCTACTTGCAGCTTCAATTGTATTTACAGACATTCATTTCTCACTGGGGCATTATTTTCTTTCAAATTTTTTCAATCCGTCACAGTATAACACTTCTGAGGATGTTTAGTATTTGAAAAGCCTCCAAAAGAACCATTCAACTCAATCAATCTTGTTTGAATGCATAAATATATATAGTTCGCCAAAGCAGATTTGCAGGTCTAGGGCGCACGATACCTCCCGAGGCACTAGGAAGCCGCCGCGAAGACGACGTAAGTCTTACGTCCGAGTTGCATTTATCAACATGTAACAATTATCTCCTCTTGTTTATTTTTAAATTACTTATCTCTGATGCAATACAAGAGCATCAAGGCATCTCTGATAAAGCCTGACGTGCGGTGCCGGGCTGGTCCTCGAGACGCGATTGAAGTGCCGGGCCGGTCCTCAAGACGCGATTGATTG
>NC_090732.1:126948475-126958475 GCF_036898095.1 Palaemon carinicauda | reverse complement strand
AACATGTCAACAGTACTTCCAAACTGGACAGTTTGACATCACGTCATGTCAACAGTACTTCCAAACTGGACAGTTTGACATCACAACATGTCAACAGTACTTCCAAACTGGACAGTTTGACATCACGTCATGTCAACAGTACCTCAAAACTGGACAGTTTGACATCATGTCATGTCAACAGTACTTCCAAACTGGACAGTTTGACATCATGTCATGTCAAAAATACTTCCAAAGTGGACAGTTTGACATCACGGCATGTCAACAGTACTTCCAAATAGACAGTTTGACATCATGTCATGTCAACAGTACTAGCAAACTAGACAGTTTGACATCATGTCATGTCAACAGTACCTCCAAACTAGACAGTTTGACATCATGACATGTCAACAGTACTTCCATAGTGGACAGTTTGACATCACGTCATGTCAACAGTACTTCCAAACTAGACAGTTTGACATCATGTCATGTCAACAGTACTAGCAAACTGGACAGTTTGACATCACATGTCAACAGTACTTCCAAACTAGACAGTTTGACATCACGTCATGTCAACAGTACTAGCAAACTGGACAGTTTGACATCACATGTCAACAGTACTTCCAAACTAGACAGTTTGACATCACGTCATGTCAACAGTACTTCCAAACTGGACAGTTTGACATCATGTCATGTCAACAGTACTAGCAAACTGGACAGTTTGACATCACATGTCAACAGTACTTCCAAACTAGACAGTTTGACATCATGTCATGTCAACAGTACTAGCAAACTGGACAGTTTGACATCACATGTCAACAGTACTTCCAAACTAGACAGTTTGACATCACGTCATGTCAACAGTACTAGCAAACTGGACAGTTTGACATCACATGTCAACAGTACTTCCAAACTAGACAGTTTGACATCATGGCATGTCAACAGTACTTCCAAACTAGACAGTTTGACATCACATGTCAACAGTACTTCCAAACTAGACAGTTTGACATCATGGCATGTCAACAGTACTTCCAAACTAGACAGTTTGACATCATGGCATGTCAACAGTACTTCCAAACTAGACAGTTTGACATCATGGCATGTCAACAGTACTTCCAAACTAGACAGTTTGACATCATGGCATGTCAACAGTACTTCCAAACTAGACAGTTTGACATCACATGTCAACAGTACTTCCAAACTAGACAGTTTGACATCACGTCATGTCAACAGTACTAGCAAACTGGACAGTTTGACATCACAGGTCAACAGTACTTTCAAACTAGACAGTTTGACATCACGTCATGTCAACAGTACTAGCAAACTAGACAGTTTGACATCATGTCATGTCAACAGTACTTCCAAACTAGACAGTTTGACATCATGTCATGTCAACAGTACTTCCAAACTAGACAGTTTGACATCATGTCATGTCAACAGTACTTCCAAAGTGGACAGTCTGACATCGTGTCGCGTCAATAATATCTCGTGCCATATTTGACGACCAAACTAACAGTGAAACTCATGTTAACTTATTAACTAATGTTTATTTTATTTATAACAGACATTCCCTTCATCAACATTGCTATAAAAAGTACACACAATATAAATCTTATCTGTGGACATATTTGAAATGCCTTATCTCAGGCATCTGAGAGAGGCACAGGTGTTATCTGTCTCCTTCGATTACGTGTGTATTGTCTAAACAAATATTATCAGATCCAGATTAATATGTACAAGTTCCTTATCATTTGGCTTATTATTCGTATATGCAGTTTCACGGGGTAGCGCTTTCTGGCAATTATTTGCATCATAACGCTAAACTTTATGCGGCAGTTGTCGCAAGACTGATGTTGGGCGTATCCGTGATAGTGACGCGATTATTTTCCGTTTTGTTTAAGTATAGAAATACATCGTAAGCCCCATAAAAGTTATATAAACTTAGCATAATATTTATCAATGCAGTTTCACGGGGTAGCGCTTTCTGGCAATTATTTGCATCATCCCGCTAAATTTTATGCGCCAGTTGTCGCAAGACTGATGTTGGGCGTATCCGTGATAGTGACGCGATTATTTTCCGTTTTGTTTAAGTATAGTAATACATCGTAAGCCCCGTAAATGTTATATAAACTTAGCATAATATTTATCCATGCAGTTTCAGTAAGTAGCGCATTCTGGCAATTATTTTCATCACACCGCTAAACTTTATGCGCCAGTTATCGCAAGACTGAAGTTTGGCGTATCCGTAATAATGACGCGATTAGTATCTGTTTTGTGTGAGTATAGAAATACATCGCCATTGCCCCCAAAGAAGATATATACTAGTTAGCAAAGTTAAGTTCTATTGTTAGGTTGGTTGTCAAGATGCCAAACGTGAGATGCCAGATGTTGCCAGAGAACGTAATTCTCCCGTGAACGATACATTGCGATCACCTCAACACGATACCTATGTTTTATTGCTATTTACAGAAATGTATAACTATTAAATTAAACTTAAATGGAAATACACAATTATATCAGTGCGTTCATTCTGACGCTCAAATTTAAATCTTCTTCGTGTGATGTTTAAGATGATGGAAATAAAGGCGAGTAACAGGATCATTGAGTATTCTCTATACCTACAATTAGGTTTGTTTTGGCATATAGGGATGCATATGTATATTACACACACACACACACACACACACACATATATATATATATATATATATATATATATATATATATATATATACAGTATATAATCTATTTTTGGGTGAGATGACCATGACGTCCCGATGGAAGGTTCCTTTAGTAGCTTCCATCAGGGCGTCATGGCTTGAGCCCAAATATATATATATATATATATATATATATATATATATATATATATATATATATATATATATATATACACACACAGAAGGGTGAAAAGTGTGTAGAGGCAATGGACACCCTGCTCATGAATATTCTGTACAGGCTTCAAGAGTTGCTGATACTTTTGAAAACTTTCTGCAATGAAAGTTCTCCCTGGAAAGATAAAATGACTTCTGTGTGTGTGTATAACTCATATATACGTACATTTATAAGTATACTTTTATATATATTTTTTTTATATATCATCACTATAATAAATATACACATAAAAATTCATTATTTATAATGACTCAGTGTGCTGTACTCAAAAAAAAAAAAAAAAAAAAAAAAACAACAATTACAGTCCAAAGAAAAGTTACAGTTTCTTAGGTTTCATGATGATTCGCTGAAGTTATCTCCTATTTCTTTAAAAAAAAACATTATTGACCATTTTTAACTGCCATTTTACCACCTATCAACCTTTGTTCTATCTGAAATATTCCACAAGAATCTCATCCTAAGCAAATTTGATTAACTGAAGTGATGCAATTTTGAAATAGAAAGAGCTGTTGGGATGTTAGTAAATTTAGTTTAGTTGGCCTTATGCCAGTCGCGGGTCTCGGCTCAAGGCAGCCGATACGTGTGGTACGGCAGTTGGCATGCCGTCGCAGGTCTCGGCTCAAGGCAGCCGATACGTGTGGTACGGCAGTTGGCATGCCAGTCGCAGGTCTCGGCTCAAGGCAGCCGATACGTGTGGTACGGCAGTTGGCATGCCAGTCGCAGGTCTCGGCTCAAGGCAGCCCATACGTGTGGTACGGCAGTTGGCATGCCAGTCGCAGGTCTCGGCTCAAGGCAGCCGAGACGTTTGGTACGGCATCAAAGGGAATTAACGCGGCTTTTGTAGGTCTGAGGGCTAGGCGTACCCAAGCCAAAACTGAGGTGGAATATTTGTAAGAGCTGGTGTAGCCAAGGTGTGTATACTTCCAACTATCTCAAAAGGATTCTAAGTCTCAGATTTTATCTACTTCTATAGTGAGAACTGGTTGGAATAATGAATATCTACTGTATACTTCAAGATTTGCTATGACTTATTGTGCTTGTAAGATGCGTCAGATACTCCCGCTGAAACCAGATTATAATGACAGATATCTATTGCATACTTCAAGATTTGTTATGACTTTTAATTGCGATTGTAAGATGCGTCAGATACTCCCGCTGAAACCAGATTATAATGTCAGATATCTACTGTATACTTCAAGATTTGCTATATTATTCTTATTGTGATTGTAAGATGCGTCAGATACTCCCGCTGAAACCAGATTATAATGACAGATATCTATTGTATACTTCAAGATTTGCTATGACTTCTAATTGCGATTGTAAGTTGCGTCAGATACTCCCGCTGAAACCAGATTATAATGTCTGATATCTACTGTATACTTAAAGAATTGCTATATTCTTCTTATTGCGATTGTAAGATGCGTCAGTTACTCCCGCTGAAACCAGATTAAATGAAGATTTTTAAAAATTCAATTTCTTCCGATCTCAGATTTAGAATTAGATTTAAGTAGAGATTTAGAAAACTCCGGGTTGAGCCATGATCACGGAAACTTTCAAGTAACGATTGCGATAACTTATAGGTTTGAGTAATGGAGGCGACGGCGTGTTACTGAGCCTTGAGACCGTCGCATCCTAAATCGTCGGCTGTGAGGTTGTATAGTTTGATGGAGTTGTTGATGCACTCGAAATTATCAAAGCACTTCGTGATGGTCTTGTTCTGAATAATCCAACAGAGGCTGGGATCACAGGTGATTGGGTTACCTGTTCAGTGAGAAATAGGATGTACGAGTACATTAGCCAAGGTGTTCCTTCATATTTCAAATATCTAAGGTAGATTTAAAGCATTTTATAGTAGATATGTAGGGTAGATTAATCGCTAGTGAAGTCTAGGGTAGGTGAACACTTAGTGAATTTTTGTAGTAGATGTTCAAGGTGGATAAACTGTCTAGTTTATAAATCTGGTAGATTAATTGCTAGTGAAGTCTAGGGTAGGTGAACACTTAGTGAATTTTTGTAGTAGAAGTTCAAGGTGGATAACCTGTCTAGTTTATATATCTGGTAGATTAATTGCTAGTGAAGTCTAGGGTAGGTGAACACTTAGTGAATTTTTGTAGTAGAAGTTCAAGGTGGATAAACTGTCTAGTTTATAAATCTGGTAGATTAATTGCTAGTGAAGTCTAGGGTAGGTGAACACTTAGTGAATTTTTGTAGTAGAAGTTCAAGGTGGATAACCTGTCTAGTTTATATATCTGGTAGATTAATTGCTAGTGAAGTCTAGGGTAGGTGAACACTTAGTGAATTTTTGTAGTAGAAGTTCAAGGTGGATAAACTGTCTAGTTTATAAATCTGGTAGATTAATTGCTAGTGAAGTCTAGGGTAGATGAACACTTAGTGAATTTTTGTAGTAGAAGTTTATGGTGGATAAACAGTTAATAATTTTTGTGGCAACTATCTAGTTTATAAATCTCTATAGAAAAGTAAACGAACAACGTTATTCTTTTATCGTGATGCTAAATTTCGATTGTTTTAGGTAATAGCAAGTAATCCGTCTACCTCAGTGTGCAAGTTTTAACTCAGATCTGTCCACATTGCCTCTAGAACAGTGGTTCTCAAACTTTTTCATGAGCGACCCTATTTGAAACATTTCATTCCTTCGCGACCCAATTAAGCAACTGAAATACACTGAAACACTGAAAGCATGATAATGTTCCTGTGTCCCTGCGACCCATCAAAATTGATCTCGCGACCCAACTTTGGGTCGCGACCCATAGTTTGAGAACCACTGCTCTAGAATATCATACCAGTCAAGAAGATCCTAGCTTTGAAGTTTGTGTTCCTCAGCAATTCTTGGAACTCAGACAAGTCTTGAATTTTGTTGTAACTCAGGTTGAGTGTCACATTCTCAATTCCACTGATGGCTGCATGGCTGTGAATGGAAGAAAGTGAATTAGGTGATTATTTTTGCTGTTGATGATAATGCGCTGCCTTCAAATATGTACGCGTAGTCAAGCAAACAGAAATCCCTTTTGGCATACCTGAAATTTTCAAGGCTGTTGTTCGAAAGATTGATTAGGAGCCTGTTCTCGGTGGTTCGCTTCTCGAAGGAGAACGCTCCGGGATCAATTTCTGAAATCTTGTTGTGCGAGTAGTCGATTTTCTGTAGCAGTGGCATCACTGAAAGAAAAGGAAGATTATTTCAACTGTTATTGAAATATATTAAGCAAGAGATAGAAGAGGATTTGTTGGTGTCGTTGAGGTTGGAGGTAATGACAGTGATAATAGCGAGTGAGTGACCTTTAAGATTACCATCATTGTTTCAATGTCAGTTCACAACAAAAAATGGTGCTCAAGTAACTTAGTGGAATCATTTGTAAATTGCAATCTGTTTGTTGCTAATTTGTAGCATGATGACAGCTATTGCCTGGTCCTAGCTATTATTATTATTATTATTATTATTATTATTATTATTATCTAAATATAAATACGATAGCGTGTGTGTTATTTATTTTGTGTGTCACGCTTTAAAGAAAACGGAAATAATTTCATGGTATACTCTTACAAATTCACATTATTGTTATTGTTATTCTTATTACTTGTTAAGCTACAACCCTTGTTGGAAAAGCAGCATGCTATAAACCCATGGGCCCTAACAGGGAAAATGTCCTAGTGAAGAATGGAAACAAGGAAAAATAAAATATTTTAAGAACAGTAACAACATTAAAATAAATATTTCCCATATAAACTATAAAAACTTAACAAAACAAGAAGAGAAATAAGATAAAATAGTGTGCCCAAGTGTACCCTCAAGCAAGAGAACTCTAACCCAAGACAGTGGAAGACTATGGTACAGAGGCTATGGCACTAAAGTAGAGAACAAAGATTGGATTTTGGAGTGTCCTCCTAGAACAGCTGCTTACCACAGCTAAAGAGTCTCTTCTACCCTTACCAAGAGGAAAGTAGCCACTGGGATATTTTCAGTCTCAAGGATACTCTACAACTGTGGAATAACCTTTTCCATTACTTCTGCTGCTCATGAATGACTTAGATGTAAACCTTCAAATACATCAATTAATTGAACCTGGAGTGCCATACTCACGCTGGAAGGTGTATTGCTGGACTGACGTGATCAAGTTGTGCTGCAAGTGTATTTCCTTCAGCGTTTTGACAGCCATGTTACCATACCCTGCTATAAACATGATCTTGTTGTCGTCAAGGTTTAAGATCTCCAAGTACGGCTGGTTGTTGAACGTCGCGAAGCAGATACTACTGAGCTGGTTTTTTTCTGTTAGAGAGGAGATTGAAGTGTGAACAGCTTATAACCTACCATTTACTTTGAAAAAAGATATTCCCAGACATTGGATATTTTGATACTTGCTAATTTCACTAGTAAAACCAAATGCAGTCACTGTAGAAAACAGGAATAGCACTTGAAGTACTGCAATACGCAAAGCTTAAGACGTAACGTACGGAGGTTGAGAATCTTCATGGACTTGTTGAAGTTGGCGAAGGCATGATTATCCAGAGCGCTGAACTTGTTTTCCCTAAGAATAACCTCCTGGAAGGTTACCGGGCCCCAAATGTCGTTTGTCAACATGCATTGAAGGGACGTCTTCTCCACAACCAATCTGTTAGAGGAGAGTTAGTCTTTATTAACTGACGCCAAATGTTATTTGTCAACTTGCATTGAAGGGACGTCTTCTCTACAACTAATCTGTTAGAGGAGAGTTAGTCTTTATTAACTGACGCCACAAGATATTTGTCAACTTGCATTGGAGGGACGTCTTCTCTACAACCAATCTGTAAGAGGAGAGTTAGGCTTTATCAACTGACGCCAAATGTTATTTGTCAACTTGCACTGAAGGGACGTCTTCTCTACAACCAATCTGTTAGAGTAGAGTTAGTCTTTATTATCTGACGCCACAAGATATTTGTCAACTTGCATTGAAGGGACGTCTTCTCTACAACTAATCTGTTTGAGGAGAGTTAGGCTTTATTAACTGACGCCAAATGTTATTTGCCAACTTGCACTGAAGGGACGTCTTGTCTACAACCAATCTGTTAGAGGAGAGTTAGGCTTTATTATCTGACGCCACAAGATATTTGTCAACTTGCATTGAAGGGACGTCTTGTCTACAACCAATCTGTTAGAGGAGAGTTAGTCTTTATTAACTGACGCCAAATGTCGTTTTATCAACATGCATTGAAGTGAAGCCTTCTCTACAACTAATCTGTTAGAGAAGAACTGTGCTTTATTAAATGAATAAGTTTCTGGAAACCAATAGAACTGCTAGAAAAGATTTTTTTACTTAGAATCTGGTAAGCAAAATGGCTTACGTTTGAAATACTTGTCAGTATATATTTAGCTAAGTTAAGACTTTGCGAACATAGTGTTACCTGAGATACTGTGAAACTGGAGTGGCCACATTCAAGATATCTGTCAGCTGCTCGCATGATGTAAGTTCTGAACCGCATTTGATGTCAGCTGATGTGGCGTTGTGGCAGACGCACTGGGTGGGAAAGGAACATTAGTATTTGCAAACTGATTTCCTTGAAATATAGAATTCAAACATCACATCAGTTCATATTATTATTATTACTTGCTAAACTACAGCCCTAGTTGGAAAAGCAGGATGCTATAAGCCCTTGGGGCCCCAACAGGGAAAATAGCTCAGTGAGGAAAGGAAACAAGGAAAAATAAGATATTTTGCATGGAGAAAATCTGTTAATGACAAACAACTACCGTAAGTTTTATAATGTTATTAAGCTTATTCTTAGACAGCACTTATTACACTAGCGATACACATGGCACCAAGTAACCGTTATTTTGCTATAAACATGTGCTAAAATAAGCAAAGATTCAAATAGACACGAGTAAGCGGGAATTAGCAGTTATCCCATTACGGCTACCTAAGTGATTCCGCTCTCCACTAGGTCACTTACGCTGACCACAGATACACAGCGGTGGGGACAGGAATCGAGCAGGCTACAGCCGCAGACTGCTAGCCTTTTTCAGCGAGTTGCCATCTCTAGTGAACAGGAAAACTTCATTTTCAACAAAGAACTAATGGGTGGGAAGTCTAGTGGTAAGATGCTAAATAAGGCAAGAAAAATAGCTTTTGCAACACCACTTTCAGTGGGTATGTCAGTCAACCCTTGAATTTAGGGTCAAATGTATGAGTTTACCATAAGGCTGCCTCCACACAGCTGTGGCATGCGTAGGCCAGAACTGGTTGAAGCTTACATATGAAATACATTGATTCTAATGAGATCAATCCAGCCAGTACCTTCAGCTCTGTGTGTGAAGGACCTTTTTAGAATGATCATTTGGTTCATTCAAGCTTAAATTTGCTCTTGACTGTGTATGCCAGATCACCGCCTATGCTATAACCCCAAGGGCTCCAACAGGGAAAAAATAGCCCAGTAAGGAAAGAAAATAAACTATAAGAGAAGTAATGTACAATTAAAATAAAATATTTCAATGATAGTAACAATAATAGTAACATTAAAATAATTCTTTCTTGTGTATCCTTGGGGTGTCCAGAAGGTTGTCCGTGATGTCCATCGGTTGTCTGTCATCCTGGCAATGTGCCCTGCCCAGTTCCATTTGAGCTTGCTAATGGTTTCAAGGATATCCATTACTTTAGTTTTATTATGTATCCATTTAGCTGTTTTTCTATCCTTCCATGTTAGATTTAGCATAATTCTCTCATGTGCCCTCTGCGTTGTTCGTAATTTAAGGGAAAGCTTTTTTGTTAGATTCCAAGTTTCGGCCCCATAGGTGACAGTGGGGAGGATACACTGATCATAGACTTTCCTTTTTAAGATGATAGGAATCTTCTTATTTTTTAACACTGTACTGGCTCTTCCAAACGCTTGCCAACAAAGGGTTATTCTTCTTTTTATTTCATTCCTGCCACGCTCAGAGTGATTACCAGACGTTTGATTACTCGGTCTCTCCCTGTCCCTCAAGTAGAGAAACATGTCTAGCTATACTATATATATATATATATATATATATATATATATATATATATATGTATATATATATATATATATATATATATATATCTTTCCTGACACGCTCAGAATCTTTACCAGACGTATGAATAATCCGCTTCTCCCCATCCCT
>NC_090732.1:126928475-126933475 GCF_036898095.1 Palaemon carinicauda | reverse complement strand
ATAATAATAATAATAATAATCAGGATTAAAATATGCAGTAATTTTGACAATTTCAACTAAAGCCTTTATTATTATTATTATTATTATTATTATTATTATTATTATTATTATTATTATTATTATTATCATCACCCTAGTTGCAAAAGCAAGATTCTATAAGCCCAAGGACTCCAACAAGGAAAAATAACACAGTGAGGAAAGGAAATAAGGAAATAAATAAACGATGAGAAAAAAAAATAACTATGAATGATTCTAAAAAAAACAGTAACATCAAAACAGAGATTATTATTATTATTATTATTATTATTATATTATTATTATTATTATAATAATAATCATTATTATTATTATTATTATTCTATTATCATTATTATTATAATTATTATTATTATTATTATTATAATTATTATTATTATTATTATTTTTATTATTATTATTATTATCATTATTATTATTATTATTATTATTATTATTATTATTATTATTATTATTCTATTATCATTATTATTATTATTATTATTATTATCATTATTATTACTATCATAATTATTATTATTATTATTATTATTTTTATTATTATTATTATTATCATTATTATTATTATTATTATTATTATTATTCTATTACCATTATTATTATTATTATTATTATTATTATTATTATTATTATTATTATTATTATTCCATATCAATCTAAAATTATGCGTATGCAAAATCAACCCTTTATCAACCAGCAATTTAATCTCTGACGTCAAAACGATACAAGACATTGCCGATAACATTGTTATCCATTAACCAACTCATTCCGTAGTCTTTGTTTTAAATTACACTGACGTAAATAACATTAGGTTTGATACGCCACGTGTGTGGGGGAAACCTAGCTCGGAATTCCCCCCCACAGTTTGGTGGTTTTAATCATCTAGGGAATTTCCGCTGTGGGGTTTTCCCTAGGCTTGGATGTTCATATCTAGGTTGTGTAGTTTTATAATTATGGAGAAACAGCTGAGATTTGGAAGGTTTTTAAGGCCGCTCGTGAATGGCTGAGGCTAGGGACGGTGATATTGCCCTAGCTAGCACTACAATGCCCTTGTTAGCAGGGTAATACCCTAGCTAGTAGGGCAATACCCTAGCTAGCAGGGCAATACCCTAGCTAGTAGGGCAATACCCTAACTAGTAGGGCAATACCCTAGCTAGCAGGGCAATACCCTAGCTAGTAAGGGCAATACCTTAGCTAGCAAGGCAATACCCTAGCTAGTAGGGCAATACCCTACTTAGCATGGCAATACCCTAGCTAGAAGAACAATACTCTAGCTAGTAGGGCAATACCCTAGCTAGTAGGGCAATACCCTAGCTAGCAGGGCAATACCCTAACTAGTAGGGCAATACCCTAGCTAGCAGGGCAATACCCTAACTAGTAGGGCAATACCCTAGCTAGTAGGACAATACCCTACTTAGCAGGGCAATACCCTAGCTAGTAGGGCAATACCCTAGCTAGCAGGGCAATACCCTAGTTAGCAAGGCAATACCCTAGCTAGCACGGCAATACCCTAGCTAGAAGAATAATACACTAGCTAGCAGGGCAATACCCTAGCTAGCAGGGCAATACCCTAGTTAGTATGGCAATACCCTAGCTAGAGGGCAATACCCTAGCTAGTAGGGCAATACCCAGGATAGCAGGGCAATACCCTAGCTAGTAGGGCAATACCCTAGCCAGCAGGGCAATACCCTACTTAGCATGGCAATACTCTAGCTATTAAGGGCAATATCCTAGCTAGCAGGGCAATACCCTAGCTAGTAAGGGCAATATCCTAGCTAGCAGGGCAATACCCTAGTTAGAAGAACACTACTCTAGCTAGCAGAGCAATACCCTAGCTAGTAAGTGCAATACCCTAGCTAGTAAGTGCAATACCCTAGCTAGTAAGGGCAATACCCTAGCTAGCAGGGCAATACCCTAGCTATTAGGGCAATACCCTAGCTAGCAGGGCAATACCCTAGCTAGCAGGGCAATATCCTAGCTAGCAGGGCA
Organism: Palaemon carinicauda; assembly: GCF_036898095.1. Lineage (NCBI taxonomy): Eukaryota > Metazoa > Arthropoda > Malacostraca > Decapoda > Palaemonidae > Palaemon > Palaemon carinicauda. The sequence goes on along the minus strand of NC_090732.1, from coordinate 126,931,450 downwards.
ATACCCTAGCTAGCAGGACAATACCCTAACTAGTAGGGCAATACCCTAGCTAGTAGGGCAATACTCTACAGACTGACCATGTATATATATATATATATATATATATATATATATATATATATATATATATATATATATATATATATATATATATATATATATATATATATATATGTGTGTGTGTGTGTTTGTGTGTGTCCTTTATTCCGTTGCATGCAAAGTATAAATTGACCGTTACATGAAATGTTTTGATAACGAGCACTAACGCGAGCATAACGAGCAAGTAATAAAAGATATATAATAACGAAAAGTTATTATAAGACCTGCGACTTGATATCTGTTGGTGAAAATAACGAGCCCAGCGATAGCGTGAGAATAATCGGTTGGTGAAAATAACACCAAACGTAAACAAACCTATGTAAATAGAAGAATAATAAGATTATAAGCTTAATAGATACGATAAGTTGATAATATATGTTTAAAAAAATGAAGAATATTAATAGGGAGTGTTTTTTGGTTAAAATAATAACACCAAATTGTAAACAAAGAAAATATAAATAAAAAGAAGAATAGAGAAATATTTTAGTCCGGTAGTCCAGGGTTGCCAGTTTGGCCTTTTTTCCGGCCAAAAAAAAAACTCAAGTTTGACCTTTTGTATTTAAATAGGTTGGCCTTTAGTAATATGAAAAAAGCCGAGCCTTAAATACTATATTTTTGACCTTTTTCTATTAATGGGTTGACCTTTTAAAGCCTCTGTTGATTAGAAATTGACCTTTTCTCATTTAGAAAACCTGGCAACTCTGGTCCCTCCTGTAGCAGTTACCATCTCGCAGTGAAAGTGAACAGCCATTCCTTCCCCCCGCCATCGCTAAAATTACCAGGAATTTCGTTCTTACGTACATCGACAGGAAGGAAGGAATCTCCTGTACGTAAAGGCGTGCTACAGGTACGGCCACAGGGGCGTACATGCGTGCCTGCACTCGCAAATCGCTTCTGTTTTTTTTTAAAGTGTCATTCGGTGAATCTGTCTTCAGTGCGCGCTGTAACTCCATAGAAAACGGAAGGTCTGATATCAGCTCTCCCCTGGCTTGTGACTTTGAGCAAATTTATTTTTAAAAAATTATTTTTTATTCATTTAATTTATCTATTTTCGTTTGGACTATAAACTAATTTACTTATTTGTTATTTAGTGGTTATTTTCTTCTAACAGTAAACTGTTATTTGGACCTAAGTGATGGAAATTTAGCTAAAATTGAGTTGAAAAAAATATATTTTTTGTCTTGGGAGCAAATTTATTTTTTTTATTTTTTATTTTTATTAATTTATTTTACTTATTTTCGTTTGGACTATAAACTAATTTATTTATTTGTTATTTAGTGATTATTTTCTTCGTACAAAAACTGTCATTTGGACCAAAGTGATGGAAATTTAACTAAAATTGAGTTGAAAAAATATATTTTTTGTGACTTGGAGCAAATTTATTTTTTTATTTTATTTTTTATTCATTTATTTTATTTATGTTTGTTTGTACTATAAACTAATTTGTTTATTTGTTATTTAGTGGTTATTTTCTTCTAACAATAAACTGTCATTTGGACAAAAGTGATGGAAATTTAACTAAAATTGAGTTGAAAAAATAATTTTTTGTGTCTTGGAGCAAATTTATTTTTAAAATTTTATTTTTTATTCATTTATTTTATTCATGTTCGTTTGGACTATAAACTAATTTATTTATTTGTTATTTAGTGGTTATTTTCTTCTAACAATAAACTGTTATTTGCACCAAAGTGATGGAAATTTAGCTAAAATTGAGTTGAAAAAATATATTTTTATGTGTTGATTATATCGTTTTATTATGTAAAGACAATTCAAAGACAATATCGTATTTATTGTTTTTTTATATATTTTATCTATTTACAGTGAAAAAAAATACTGAACAATATTTTAAACGTATTTTCAGTGAAAAAAAATACTGAACAATATTATAAACGTATTTTCAGTGAAAAAAAAAATACTGAACAATATTTTAAACGATAGAAATAAAATTTATAACTTTGTGAATAAATGTGATTGTGTTGTGGATAAGAAAATTCAAGAAAAAAAAAACATAGGATATAGCCAGAGGTGAGTACCAAAGACAAATCATTGTTTTGATAAGTTTTCTTTATATTGTTTTGATAATAATTTGAATAGTTTTGTTTTAATGAGTTTTCCTGGCAATTTTGCCTTGATATTTTCTTCATAGTTGTTGTTTTGATAATCATTTGTAGGCTTATAGTTGTTGTTTTAATGTTTTTTTAGAAATGTTGTCTTGATCGGTTGTCTTGGAGATGACTTGACAATCTTTTGTATAGTTATTGTTTTGATATGTTTTCTTAGAAATGTTGTCTTGATCTATTTTTTGGGGGGAGATTGTTTTGGTAGTCCTTTGTATAGTTATTGTTTTGATCAGTCTTCCTGGCAATTATTGTCTTGGCAAGCTTTCTTTATTTATTGTTTTGACAATAATTTTTTAGATTATCTACAATAATTGTTTTGACAAGATTCCTTCAAATTTATTGTTTTGATAAGCTATCTTTGTAGTGATTGTTTTGAAATTATTCCTTTACAGTTATTGTTTTGATAAGGTTCCTTTCTAGTTATTTTCTTAAAACGTTTGTAATATTGTCTTGAATTTTCTTATCATAATTTGTCTTGATGAGCTTTAACTATGATGACTGTTTTAGTGTTATAATTATTTTTCTTTTACAATGATTTTCTTTATAAGGTTTTAAGTAAATTTTTAAAAGTAATTTGTGAAATTTCTTTCAAGTATAATATGCCTTAAGTGTACTTGTTAAGTATGCTTAGTTAATATTGTAGGTATTATTATTATTATTATTATTTTTATTGAAATTATTATTATTATTATTATTATTATTATTGAAATTATTATTATCATTGAAATTATTATCATCATTGAAATTATTATTATT
>NC_090732.1:126876428-126927975 GCF_036898095.1 Palaemon carinicauda | reverse complement strand
TTCTTAGAATATTTTATTTTTCCCCTTTTCCTTTCCTCACTGGGCTATTTTCCCTGTTTGAGACCCTGGGCTTATAGCATCCTGCTTTTCCAACCAGGGTTGTAGCTTGGCAAGTAATAATAATAATAATAATAATAATAATAATAATAATAATAATAATAATAATAATAATGTTACTTAAACATGACTGTGAGTAAGCTTAAGAATTATCAATTATCTGATTTATGTGAAAGACATCACAGATATTTTAGATTATTATTATTATTATTATTTTTACTATTATTATTATTATTAAATGCTAAGCTACAACCCTAGTTGGAAAAGCAGGATGCTATAAGCACAAGGGCCCCAACAGGGAAAATAGCCAAGTGAGGAAAGGAAAAAAGGAAAAATAAAACATTTTAAGAATAGTAACATTAAAATAAATATTTCCTACACAAACTATAAAAACTTTACCAAAACAAGAGGAAGAGAAACTAGATAGAACAGTGAGCCCGAGTATACTCTCAAGCAAGAGAACTGTAACCTAAGACAGTGGAAGACCATGGTACAGAGGCTATATGTCAGAAAAGAAAACTTACAATGCATGAGGCACATGTAAAGAAATGTGGTATACATATTTGACTGTGTTGCCAAGAAAAAGCTCCGTCTAACTCAATTGGAGAATTTTTTCATAACTTTAAACCTTTTACCCCCACCATAAGGTTAAATTTCGAGCACATTTTGCTATATTTTTTTTTAAATTGCTCTAAAAAGCTTAATTTTTGTCCTAGAGAGGTCAGGCTGGTCTCGTTCTTTTGGAAAATGCCTGAAGTTTCTCAAAAAATTATCAAAAGATATGTAAAATATGTAATTAACAGTGTTTTGCAAGAACGTACCGGTACGTCCTTTGGGGGTAAAAGGGATTTAATGAAGGTGCACTGCACAGAAATCCCCCACACTTGAAATAATTCATGCAGAAAGGAAGAGTGGGTTTTCTCCTCCTTCCTGGACAGATAATGAACCAGTGAGATCTTCAAATGAAAAAAAATTAATGGCCTCAAATATGCAAGTAGTTCACATCTAAGAAAGTGAACCGTGCTGAGCTGGAAGGACAGGAAACAAGATTCTCTCTGTGCTCAAATTGCCAAGGGCTTCTCTTCCTTAGCTGACACTAAGTGGGCAAAGTTCTGAATCAACACTTGGCTCAACTAAGGTCTTTCATGCGGTCTGGTTCAATGTGAACCCTGACACCATATTATTATTATTATTATTATTATTATTATTATTATTATTATTATTATTATTAGCCAAGCTACAACCCTAGTTGGAAAAGCAAGATGCTATAAGCCCAAGGGCTCCAATAGGGAAAAATAGCCCAGTGAGGAAAGGAAATAAGGAAATAAATAAATGATGAGAATAAATTAACAATAAATCTTTCTAAAAACAGTAGCAACGTCAAAACAGATATGTCATATATAAACTATAAAAAGACTTATGTCAGCCTGGTCAACATAAAAACATTTGCTCCAACTTTGAACTTTTGAAGTTCTACTGATTCAACTTCCCGATTAGGAAGATCATTCCACAACTTGGTCACAGCTGGAATAAAACTTCTAGAATACTGTGTAGTATTGAGTCTTATGATGGAGAAGGCCTGGCTATTAGAATTAACTGCCTGCCTAGTATTACGAACAGGATAGAATTGTCCAGGGAGATCTGAATGTAAAGGATGGTCAGAATTATGAAAAATCTTATGCAACATTCAGCATAATGAACTAATTGAATGACGGTGCCAGAGATTAATATCTAGATCAGGAATAAGAAATTTAATAGACCGTAAGCATAGGACCAAGGAGAGCCAGGGAATGGCTGCTGATGACTCAGCAGATAGACCTATAGGCTCCCCCAAACACCACATCCTTAGCTCACAAGGCTGGTGAGGTTGCAGTGACTAAAGGAACTAACGAGCCTGAGCGGGACTCGAACCCCAGTCCGTCATTCACCAGGGAAGGATGCTATCTCCTAGTGATGCTTACAGTCCGCTGCTCGAGGTGGACTGACGGAATTAGCCTTGTAAAGGAATACCATCTCGATGAGCGAGGTTTGGGGAAGGCCCAAGCCATCAGTAGCCATTGTCTGACCCTCCCTGGTCCTAGCTTAGGTGGTTTTATATATTCGGTCCCTTGCCTCTGCCGCTCACGAGAAATTTTTCAAATCCTTAATGAATAATTGAAGGATATAATTGAAGGATAAAAGAAGATGGAGGAAGGGTTAAAGGATCTACCTGCTAAGTCATCTGCAGCCATTGCCTGGCCCTCCCTGGTCCTAGCTTAGGTGGAGAGGGTCCAGAGATATAGAGGAATGATGAGGGTGATTTAAAACGACAACAACAACAACAACAACAACAACAACATAAAGCCTCAGGCAAGAGTGTGATCCACTTCAAAATATGTCAAAATTAGTGTGTGTATGTGTGTGTGTAGATAGATTGATAGATAGACAGACAGATAAGTAGATACATAGACAGATAGATAGATAGATACATAGATAGACAGATAGATAGATAGATAGATAAGAGATGAATATAAAGAGGATGTTGAGAACCCAACTCTCATGTTTCTTCCTAGCTTACATCAGTGCAAGGTCAGGACTTCAATGACAAGAGGAAACATCGATATTAGAACTAATATCCCATGAAATAATTAACACTTTCCTTTCCCGATGATATACCTCCATTAACCATTCATTCTAAACTAGATTTTCATATTTTATATATAAAATTAAATTAAATTAAGAGTTTTTCAAGTTGGGTGTCACTTTAACGAGGTTGATCGCTGGCATTCGAACATTTCGTGCTGACACTATTAAAATACATTGGGAATATCTGTATTTAATTAACGATAAACTCATTTATAAAGAAGTATATTGCATCTATGTAAATAAATATATTTTAAAAATACATAATTTAGTAGACTAGTATTTTGAAATCAATTTAAAAAACGAAATTAATTAAAAAAATGGATTTAAAGATGAACTGATAACTCACATAGCGGTACTAGACTGATGACGTCACGGAGTCTCTGATGAATGTTTTAGAAAGATTATATTATATATTGTAAATATTAAGTAAATATCTTTAAAAATTTACTTATATTAATTAAATGAATATAATAAATGCGAATACATAAGTAAAATGTATTTTAAATTAGGAATACAAGTTAATTAAATAATCATTTTAAATTATTGGTGACATTTGGCAATTTTTAAAACCCGGAGGTTGTGAATTCAACCTTTGAATATATTATAAATTATGGCCATATTTGAGTTGAATTCAGGGAAGATAATTCAAATATATCACAGCTATTTGGAGCATAAAATAATCTATTTAATTATCTATATGTCAATTATGAAAAATAATTCAAAATAATTAATTCATCGAATAATGAAGAATGAAACGTATACGATGTTCACTGAACAGTTAGCAAAAAACTTTTTTTTTTCAGATTGAGGGTCCTGATACTCTCTCTCTCTCTCTCTCTCTCTCTCTCTCTCTCTCTCTCTCTCTCGACCCCTGTAGTTTAGTCACACACACACGCACACAAACACCTACACATACACAGAGAACATGTTTTTTCAGATAGGTCCTACTAATAATCTCTCTCTCTCTCTCTCTCTCTCTCTCTCAAGACCCCTATAAGTTAGTCATACAGACACACATACACACACACACAGACACACACACACACACACACACACACACAAAGACTACACCGAGACACCAAATAGTGTAGCGAACTAGCCGGTGTCGAGTGGGTCCATTTTGGGGTTATCACACGAAAATTTGAACACAATTTCGTGTTTATTTTACTTATTTAAGTGAAAATAATTTCGTATTACTTAAGAAGTATATAAAATAATATATACACTTATGATATTGCATATTTAAGTAAACTAAAAGACACTATTAAGTTCGTTAAAATGGTTTAATGTTCAGTGTTGTATGAACAGGTTGGTGCTTTTGAGAATTGAACATACAATATAGTGTATTTTCGTGTTTGTTTGTTTACTGTTTTTTGTTTACTTCAATTATTGTTTATCTCATTTACTACTTGTAATAGAAAGTTAATTGTTTACACTTGTAGTTTCCAAAGGAGACTCTCTCTCTCTCTCTCTCTCTCTCTCTCTCTCTCTCTCTCTCTCTCTCTCACACACACTCTTCTCTGAACAGCTGTTTTAAGGCCGCTCATGAATGGCAAAGGCAAGGAACAGTGACATTTGCCCTAGCTAGCAGGACAATGCCCTAGAGACTGACCTTACCTACATATGATCAGCCCCCAAGCAACTCTCCACCCAAGTTAGGACCAGTGGAGGGCCAGACACTGGCTTGTTGATGACTCAGCAGATAGACTTATCTGAAGTACAGGGAAAGCCTGTGTTTTTGTTAGTTTGTTAACCACTTACCGGCCACAATTTTAATCGTAGAGTAATGAAACTTTGAGGGATTAACTCTTACATAAAAAGCTGGAAATGATTCAAATTTGGAAGGTCAAGGTCAAAGGTCAAGGTCACAGTTAAGGAAAATGTCTAATTCACGTAATCAGCCATAAGTTTGGATATCGTTGTCACAGAGACTTCAAACTTGGTTCATATTTGAGAGCATGAAAATCCACGCCCATTAATACATGTTAAGGTCAAAGGTCAAGGTCAAGGTCGAGCAAAAGGTCATGAAATAAGATGCTTTTTTAAAGTAAGGTGTTTGCTGTGTTTTATTATTATTATTATTATTATTATTATTGCTAAGTTGCAACCCTAATTGGAAATGCAAGGTGCTATCCCAAGGGCTCCAACAGGAAAAAATAGCCCAGTGAGGAAATGAAATAAGGAATTACGAGAAGTAATGAACAATTGAAAATAAAATATTCTAAGAACAGTAACAACATATATATATATATATATATATATATATATATATATATATATATATATATATATATATATATAAATGAAAAAAGGGACTCTTTAGCTATGGTCAGCAGCTCTTCTAGGAGAAGGACACTCCAAAATCAAACCATTGTTCTCTAATCTTGAGTAGTGCCATAGCCTCTGTACCATGGTCTTCCACTGTCTTGGGTTAGAGTTCTCTTGCTTGAGGGTACACTCGGGCACACTATTCTATGTAATTTCACTTCCTCTTGTTTTGTTGAAGTTTTTATAGTTTACAAAGGCCATATTTATTTTAATTTTGTTACTGTTCTTAAAATAGTCTATTTTTCCTTTCCTCACTGGGCTATTTTTCCTAGTTTCCTTTCCTCACTGGGCTATTTTCCCTGTTGGAGCCCCTGGGCTTATAGAATCCTGCTTTCCCAACTAGGGTTGTAGCTTAGCAAGTAATAATAATAATAATAATAATAATAATAATGATAATAATAATAATAACAACAACAACAACAACAATAATAATAATAATAATAATAATAATAATAATACATACATACATACATAAATACATACTGTACATACATATAACAAAATTGGGGGTAGCCTACATCAAACAAATGAAAAAAGGGGACCTTTCCTCTCTACGTTCCTCCCAGCCTGACAAGGGACAGTAACACCGTTTACTTGTTCCAGAAGGATGCCGTTCCGCAGTACCAAACTCCCATGTCTACTTACGTCCGCGGGGATGCTGTCTTCGGGCGTAAAGGCTCGACCTCTCTTCAGGAGGCTTGCTGCCACCCAGGCGCAGCTACAGTTACCTGGTCCAAAGGCCTACCCCATCATAGGCTCACTTCCTGCTATATTATCTGATAAAGGTAAGTGTTTAGTCTACTTTAAAAGTGAACTAATCAATTTTTGAGGGGAATGGGGTAGGTAGAACTTCTGGCACTTGGAGGTGCAACTGAAGGAGAACCTTGAAGTTGCACTATGAAGTACAAGTTGAAAGAGGCAGGATTCTAGGTAAAGGGGGAATGGGATATGTAGTTGAAAGAGGCAGGATTCTAGGTAAAGGGGGAATGGGATATGTAGTTGAAAGAGGCAGGATTCTAGGTAATGGGGGAATGGGATATGTAGAATTTCTGGCACTTGGAGGTGCAATTGAAGGAACGCCTTCAAGTTCCACTATGAAGTACAAGTTGAAATAGGCAGGATTCTAGGTAATGATGAAAATCTAAATCTACGTGTAAAGATCCTTCCGTAATACCAAACAGTACCTTAAACTGTTTCTCACTGGGATGGAAGTCGAAAGCTTGGATCTACATTCTGTCGAAGCTAACTTCTCGGGTCTTATCGTGAACCCCTGCTGCTAAAGTCAATGTTAAGCTTCTAACCAGTGATTATTTAGGGTAAGATTGCGAACCCCATAAACATGGCCCCCATGGATGGGCAAAAGAAACAACGTACCGACAGCAAATGGCTTAACATTAATAGGCGAATGTATTCAACAGTCTGGAATCAGTGGCATAAATTGCATTCAAAATACTATATTGTTGGGCTACTTAGTTTATTATCACGATCAAAATGGCAATTATCAAATCTACATTTGTACATAAGACGCAATAACTCATTATACATCTATGCAATCACACCGTCTTTCCTATATTTCATATCATGCAGATTTTGACAAGCAAAATACCTACCTCTACTTCCAAAAGCTCTTCAGGACCTACGGTCCAATAGTCAAGGTGGAGTTTCCGGGCCAGTCGCCGCTCGTCCTCATTCAGAGGCCGGAAGACGTGAAGATGCTGTTCGAGCTTACGGGGAAGAATCCGGTCAGGGGCGGAATGGAGTCGGTGAAGAAGGCCAAATACAACAACCCTTACTTCGAGAAGAAGGGCGGCATCGTCGTCGAGTGAGTGGGATGATATCGATGGTTTTTTAGAGTTGACTTAATTCTCAAAAAATTATGAGTGATCTACCGACAGGTGACTGTGGCCAATCACGGTCAAAACTGATACTGTACAGGGACGTTTAAGACCGATTCACACGACCCGTTTTCTTTCCGACAGGCTGGGTGGTGGCTAACCGCCGTCGAAATGTTGTGCATTCACACGAGGCGTTCCGTATCCGTTTACCAGCACTCGGTTTTCATTGTTTACTTAGACTCTGTCACGTTAGGACCGAGTAAATTACGATAATTTTAACACTATAAGATGTTGGTTGATAACTGTGTTGATAAAATAAGTTATGCAACTTCATAATGCTTTATGCACCATGCCAAGAATATTAAAATTGCGATAAACTCACCTGTTTTATTTAATGCCTCTCCAGTCATTTTCCATATCTTTTATTTATATAAATTATTTCTATACATCTTGTTTGCCATGTCAAACATCTCCTCATACCCTTGAAAAAGTTCAATTAACCTCTAATACATGGTTTCAACAACAAACTAATTTCTATGACTCTATACTATGAGGAAAAGTCGGGGTTGTAGGCCACGAAACGAACGGGTACGATACAGGTCCTGGTTCACACAAAACATCATCCACCCGTTGGTTGGGACGGGTGGCTAACGTCCGTCAAACCAGACGAGGTTTCTTGGAAAGAAAGCCGGGTCGACTCGGACGGCTGACGTCCGAGGGCCGCCGTCAGCCTAACGGGTCGTGTGAACAGTTGCATTTGAATACACGTAAGAAAGCTAGACGCCGGTTAACCGACGGCCAGCCTGTCGGAAAGAAAACGGGTCGTGTGAATCGGCCTTTAGAGTCAGCATTATAAAAAGGCTCCCAATAAATATATATTTGTTAAGTAGAAAAACCTTTCCGTTATGAAAAAGTCACCAATAAATGTTTTTCAAAAGCTTTCATAATAAAAATTCACTTATTTCCTCATTCTCCACCGCTCGTAAACGGACTAAAAAACGAAAGCGTGTAACTCTACTTGCAGGGACGGCCAAGAGTGGTGGAGGGTTAGGTCCAAAGTTCAAGTGCCCATGATGAAGCAGAAGAGTCTCAAGACGTATTTAAAAGAGATGGACCAAATCACTCTGGATCTAATAGAGAGGTAAGCCAACTCTACTTTACTTTATTTATACACATGATGTCAGGGGTATCAGTCCATCCCTGGCATTCAAATTCAACTTCTCTGTGTTGCAAGTTTACAAGCAGCTGTTTGGAAACGTCAAACTATGTTTCACAGCACACTATCTACAAGACATGACTTACAGAAGACTATACGTTTTCTATCGATCCTGTGGTGGCCGCTCAACAAGGAGTTTAGAGTACCTCGGGCTCCTTATTATCATTACTAGCTAGCTAAGCTACAGCCCTAGTTGTAAAAGCTGGATGCTATAAGATCTATAAGGGCTCCAACAGGGAAAATACCCCAGTGAGGAAAGGAAATAAGGAAAACCGATTGAATAGTGTGCCTGAGTATACCCTCAAGCAAGAGAAATTTAACCCATGACAGTGGAAGACATGGTAAAGATAGGAGAACAATGGTTTGATTTTGGAGTGTCCTTCTCGTAGAAGAGCTACTTACCATAGCTAAAGAGTCTCTTCTATGCTTAGCAAGTGGAAAGTAGCCACTGAACAATACAGTCCTAGAGTGAAGAAGAATTTTTCAGTTATAGTGTTGTCTGATGTATGAGGACAAAAGGAGAATGTGCAAAGAATAAGCCAGACTATTTGGTGTAGATCTAGGCAAAGGGGAAAAAAAAACCCGTAAACATAGAGGGATCCAATGTAGTTCTATCTGGCCAATCAAAAGACCCAGTAACTCTCTGGCAGCAGAATCTCTATGGCTGGCTAGTGCCTTGGCCAACCTACTACCTATAAAGACATAGTACTGACAGAAGACTTTACCCTCATGTACACTTCCTCTTTCACATTCAAATGATTCATATACACAACTCTAAGATTAAGACTGCGCTGGCATAAAGCCGGCTTAAACTACACTTTACTATCTTGTTGGTTAGCCAAACAATATTTCCAGACGGGCTGTACGTAGGACACATTCCTCTAGAATAATTGGCCCACTCTCATACTTCACTTGAGGATATTTCCCCTCTATATTACATGGCCACAAACACAGCAACATTCCTTGGCGATGGTAGACCGACATCTTAGTTATAAAGCATCAAAACATTGCTGCGTCCTAAATTATATGGCTTATTCTTCTATAATTTCATTTAGAAATGTTTATAAGATTTCTGGAGACAGTTCACCCAGTGACTTTATCAAGATGAGCTTCCTGTTCTCTCAAATAAAAATCTGGTCAATATAATTGTGTAAAAATACAAAGTGAAGGACAATCCTTGGTTCAAAGATCATTGTAGACATACTTACTTGAAGAAACAGGAGTCTTATCTTTGGAAAAGCAACTTATCAGATTTGATCTGGAATAATTCCACTCACCAAAGAGCTGTTGCTCAGAGAGTTGATGTTTCAACTGATTAAAAAATATACAAAGTGACCAAAAAAGAAACCCTTTCTGGTACAACCCAAGAACATAAATGGTTGGCAACCCTAAAATTCACATTTTGGTGTAGATTTAACAATTCCTTCTTAGCTTACGCAAGATGGTTCAGTTACTGTCCAAAGGAAAAAGCAACCAGTCTAGCTGATGTTTTGACAGCAAGCAAAGTAATGAGAAACTTTATCTGCCTCATTACATTTCTAATGAAGCTAAAGTATCTATAGTCCATTTCTTTTAGCGAGGCATATTTTCACTGACTCGTAGCGGTGCCCCTTTAGCTTGGAAAAGTTTCCTGATCACTGATTGGTTGGACAAGATAATTCTAACCAATCAGCGATCAGGAAACTTTTCTGAGCTAAAAGGGCACCGCTGCGAGTCGGTGCAAATCTGCCTCGCTAAAAGAAATGGACTATAGAGTAGCTTTTTGGTCCCATGAAATTAAAAACACTCTTCCTGGAGGTGTAGACTCTAATGGTATTTTCCTGTGTGTTTTTTATAAAGACGGAATTCTTAGCTCCTAAATTGTTTGTTAATTTTCGTAAATTAGCAAGTAAAAGTTCTTTCTGCACTAGTTGAGTAATTGGGTAAATGTGTTTGTGGTAGCTCTGGCCTGCAGATTACCACCATAACTCTCATGCCTAGAAACACTGTATAGTAATGTCGTACCTAGAAACACTCTGCAGTAATATCATACATAGAAAACACTATACAGTAGATGCCATACCTAGAAACACTATAATGTCATATTTAAAAACACTGTACAAGCACGGCCATACCTAGAAACTATGGAGTGAAGTCATACTAAGAAACACTGTAGAGTAATGGGCATACCTAGAAACACTGAAGAGCAATGGCCATACCTAGAAACACTGTAGAGTAATGGCCATACCTAGAAACAGTGCAGTAAAGTCATACTTGGAAATACTGTAGAGTAATATTATACCTAGAAACACTGTAATGGCCATACCTAGAAACAGTGCAGTAAAGTCATACTTGGAAATACTGTAGAGTAATGTTATACCTAGAAACACTGTAGAGTAATGGCCATACCTAGAAACTGTGCAGTAAAGTCATGCTTGGAAATACTGTAGAATAATGGCCATACCTAGAAACACTGTAGAGTAATGGCCATACCTAGAAACTGTGCAGTAAAGTCCTACTTGGAAATACTGTAGAGTAATGGCCACACCTAGAAACACTGTAGAGCAATGGCCATACCTAGAAACTGTGCAGTAAAGTTATACTTGGAAATACTGTAGAGTAATGGCCATACCTAGAAATACTGTAGATTAGTGGCCACCTCTAGAAACACTGTAATGGCCATACCTAGAGACTGTGCAGTAAAATCCTACTTGGAAATACTGTAGAGTGTAGAGTAATGGCCATATCTAGAAATACTGTATAGTGGCCACGCCTAGAAACACTGTAATGGCCATACCTAGAAACTGTGCAGTAAAGTCATACTTGGAAATACTGTAGAGTAATGACCACACCTAGAAACACTGTAGAGCAATGGCCATACCTAGAGACACTGTAGAGTAATGGCCATACCTAGAAAATGTGCATTAAGTTATACTTGGAAATACTGTAGAGTAGTGGCCACACCTAGATACACTGTAATGGCCATACCTAGAGACTGTGCAGTAAAGTCCTACTTGGAAATACTGTAGATTAAAGGCCATACCTAGAAATACTGTGATGGCCACACCTAGAAACTGTGCAGTAAAGTTATACTTGGGAATACTGTAGAGTAATGTTATACCTAGAGACACTGTAATGGCAACACCTAGAAACTGTGCAGTACAGTCATACTTGGGAATACTGTAGAGTAATGTTATACCTAGAAACACTGTAATGTCATACTTAAAAACACTGTAGAGTAATGTCTCTTACCTAAATGGTTAAAGACAACTTCAGCCAACCATCTCCTTTCCAGAGTATCCCAACACAGAGATGACAAAGGAGAGGTCACCATAGATTTTCTGGAGGAACTACAAAACTGGGCTTTGGAAAGTAAGATTATATATACTTTGCCTTACATTTAAGTTTCATTTGTTCCTTAATTGCTTCTTTGGATTGTTTTTTATGGCCACTTTTCATTAGTTTATTATTTTAGTTGAGTTAGTTAACTATATGATAACAATTGATCCGTAGTTAGAAATTCTATTTTCATTCTATATTAACCAAATCCAAACTATCACAAACAATATGTAACGTCTTCGAATTAAAGTTTAGTAGTAAAATGGGTTTGTCATTGAGCAGTGTAAAGAACACTGAGCAATGTCTCACTCAATTTAAAAGATGCATCTAAAGTTTTCTTTCAAATCTACCTCAGGTGTATGTCTCGTTTCATTCAACCAGCGAATTGGCTGCTTTGGCGACGAGAAAAAGTCCAGTGGAGATACGAAGTTAATAAGAACCGCCGCCATTGACTACATGGACGCAATCACGACTTGCGAAGCGGGGTCGAAACTCTGGAAGGTTTTTCCGACAAAGCCTTTCCGTAAAATGGAGAAGTCACTCCATTTCCTAACAGTGTAAGTCCACAACTTTGGAAGCTCCAAACAATTTGTTTTGGCCTGAAAATGGAGAAATAACTTAGTGATAGAATAGGTTTATAACTTTGGAAACCTGGCCCAACATGATCTTATTAGAGTGAGAATTCATAAGCGAAAGTACGCAGGTTATTTTGACGTGTGAATGGCTGATACACATAACCTATGTAGATCCCTTTGAAAAGCTGTGATTATTTTTCTGTAGCATAAAGAATGATTGTGTGCATAAATTTTGGAGCATGAGCTTAATCCACCCTCTTTTTAGTTAAAAAAACTAACTGAATTTTACTACCTTTCTAAAAGTAGTTACAAAACAGACTAATTTTCAGGTAACATAAAATGAATGATGTATCTCATGACTGTAAGGCCAATTCTTAAGCTGTCCTCTGTAACATGATGTACGAGATTTCTTAGACGAGTAATTTGTTACAGAAACAAGGATTTATTGGGGGTCATTGAAACTAATAAATGGCAGGATTGTTCCGTAATTCAAGGGAACGTCAGTCACAGAAATATCCTTGAAAATATCAGTTTATCGTTAGTGTCTAAGGAGCACTCATCAGATGAAACGTCTAGGTGAGAGGTGCAATGCTGTGGCCATGTGAAACTAGAATATTCATGAATATAAAAACATTATTTATAACGCACTCACTCTAATGCTAATTCTTTGAAGTTCAATGTTATATATTCTTACAGGCTTTGCGACAAAGCCCTTAAAGAGGCCGAGGAGAAACTAGCCAACAAGAGAGACACCGTATCGGAAGACGACCTCACCTTTATGGAACAACTGCTCCTGAATGGAGACGGATTAACACGAAAGGATATAGTGACATTCCTGGTGGACATCATCCCAGGGGGCACAAATACAGTAGGTGTTCAAAAATTTGATCAGTACACACACTTCGCTATGCGATATCCTTAACCTCATACGTAAAAATATTCCCGATCTACCTTCCTCCCATTCTGTTGCATTGACAAGACTGTTCCTCTTTCTGGACTTTTGCCATTTCCTTACAAGCTTCTCTGATAACTTGGGAAGAGCTCCTACTAAGGAAGTTTGTCTCCAAATATTGGAAAGTGTACTGTAAGGTTTAACTTCTAAATTACAAGCAATCGTATCTGGGTTGTGCTATAAAAAAAGCAATAGAGTATGAAGGATGGAATGTATACATACCAGCAGGTACTATGAATCAACACATGGATGGAACAATTTTAAATTTCTCATTAAGCCAACATTCCTTTTCCATATTTGCTGGCTGTAATGATTTCATGAGCCAACGTCTGGCTGTAAGGCCGCGCAATACACGACGACGACGACTTTCCCCTGATAAATTCAAATAGAAAATTTACCATTTTCATTGCAATGCTCCTTAGGCCCTCACCTGTACTTCCTTTTGTTGCTTCATCTGTCAAACTCCTTTCTAATATTTGTTTTTCTTCAAGAACAAAACCTTTACAACCATATCCATAACAGTTCCAACATGTGACTAGGTGGTTTAGGTGAGCTTCTTAAAATAACATGATAAATCTACGAATACAACTTAATGACTCTCCGTCAAATTCTTCCGAACACTGCAGCTTCTCGTTCTCTAAGTTGCTGATCCTTATCGGTCCCCAGTTCCTCCTTCATAGTTCAAATCCACATGGATCTTGGCATCCCCACTCTTCTATACTCGATTTTGTTTAATAACGCGCGTTTGCACTAACTCGCAGGGATGCATTTTAGCTTGGAAAAGTTTCCTAGTAGCTGATTGGTTGGGCAAAATAATTCTTAACCAATCAGCCAGTAGGAAACTTTTCCGAGCTAAAAGGGCACCCCTGCGAGTACCAATCAGCTAGTAGGAAACTTTTCCGAGCTAAAAGGGCACTCCTCCAAGTACCAATCAGCTAGTAGGAAACTTTTCCGAGCCAAAAGGGCACCCCTCCAAGTACCAATCAGCTAGTAGGAAACTTTTCTGAGCTAAAAGGGCACCCCTCCAAGCACCAATCAGATAGTAGGAAACTTTTCTGAGCTAAAAGGGCACCCCTCCAAGTACCAATCAGCTAGTAGGAAACTTTTCTGAGCTAAAAGGGCACCCCTCCAAGCACCAATCAGATAGTAGGAAACTTTTCTGAGCTAAAAGGGCACCCCTCCGAGTACCAATCAGCTAGTAGGTAAATTTTCCGAGCTAAAACGGCACCCCTGCGAGTACCAATCAGCTAGTAGGAAACTTTTCTGAGCTAAAAGGGCACCCCTCCGAGTACCAATCAGCTGGTAGGAAACTTTTCCGAGCTAAAGGGGCATCCATGCGAGTCAGTGCAAATGTGCCTCATTAAAAAAAAATTTAGTATATAGCCTTCAGGTGCCCTTGTAACAGCATGCTGCTTCACAATCCTTTGCAGCCTTTAATCGATACACATCCCATGTCCAACGGTGCCTAGTATTCATCAAGTTCCCATCTACATAGGCAATATTTGTGATCTCTCTCATTGTTCCATTAAAAATGTAGTAATATTTATAAATGCGGTATCAATTATTAAGAATGTGGCAATGATAATTATAATCATATTAATTCTCTATGATTCTAATGTCCAGTTTCCCTCTTTGATATAAATGTAAAAGAAGTTTCAGATCTCCACTGAAAATAGTGTCTTCATTCAACAAAGCAAAAGATTATTATCATTATTATCATTATTATTATTAGTATTGGTAGTAGTATCATTAACTTTCCATTTTACTCTCCTGCCTACCAACTACAACCTATATTTGCATCGCTATCAACATTATAATCGCTATTAGCATCATCATTACATCATCATTGCCGTCAACAGACGTCGGACTACGCTGCCGTCATTTTGTACCTTCTGGCCAAGAACCCTGAAGCTCAGAGGAAGTTGCAGCAGGAACTGGACGACGTACTCGGTAGCGCGGAGGGACCCTTGTCATCAAAGCAAGTGGCTCGGCTTTCGTATACCAGGGCCGTAATTAAGGAAGCAAATCGGTGAGTATCAATCGTAAAATTTCTATGTTGTACTATGAGATACAGGCGAGGTTGACGAGCATGAGAAAGCAGCCTAGTCCGTAAAGTACCGTTCATGGATTTCACCCATTGAATGATCACGGAGTTAAAAGGTTATACGAACAATCAGGATGGTGAATTTTTGGTAAAACAAACTAGTTCGCCCTTGGGTATATGACTGTTGCACAATATAAGTTCCATTACAATGTATAATGAAAAGTTATAATGATTGTAAGTTGTAGTAAACATACTCCACATACTATAGCTCTTGGTCCCCTTGCATCAGAGCTATCTCAAAGACATTAAAACATCTTTTTCTATTGCATTTCAATGGTGGAATGTCTTACTGACAGTATGTAATATTTATATGATCAGCTTCTGTCTGTGGATTATGATAATCCAGTAAAACACACAGTATTTTAAGAATACGCAGCATTTGGGATACCAGAGATGAATGCGCTTGAAATATACAGAATCGTTCAATATCAAATGCGATTCACACGATTTGTAATATTTCAGTCTCCATCTAACAATGTGCCTTTAGTACATCTTTGCTTTACAACATGATTTTCTCAGTATTGTAAAATCTTCTACAAATATGACACACCTGTGCATGGTAATATATTCGTGTGAATATAAAAGTAAGCGGAACTGTCAAGTTATCCTATTTTCAGGGTGATGCCACAAATGTTTGGACCAATAAGAATATTACAAGAAGACACACATTTCAAAGGATATATTTTGAAAAAGGGAGTAAGTATATTGAACAGATTTTCCTTGGATCAGCAGTATTGTTTAAGTCAATTTCTAGATAGTAAAGTCAAGAG
The DNA here is from genome assembly GCF_036898095.1 of Palaemon carinicauda. Taxonomy (NCBI): domain Eukaryota; kingdom Metazoa; phylum Arthropoda; class Malacostraca; order Decapoda; family Palaemonidae; genus Palaemon; species Palaemon carinicauda. The sequence continues at coordinate 126,912,195 of NC_090732.1, read as the reverse complement.
ACTGTGAGAAATTTAGTGCCTTCAGACTAATTTTCTTTTACCGCAGGAATCTTTGGTTAAACTTTGTTATTTGATGCATAAAAAAACCATGTAATAATTTTGTTTAGGATTGGAAATGACACATCAAACTAAGGGTTTCAATACATTAAAGAGCTGATATTGATCTTAAAACCAGTAATGATCTCTTGAGGTCAAATTTCTAATCAGAAAGACATGGTCTTACCATCTAGGTATGGGGACCTCCAAATTTCTAGGTGCTACGGAGGTCTGGCCTTCTTTTAAGATATATCTGGTATGTTACAAAGAACTGCTGTTTGAATTCATGACCAAAAACCTCACTATCCCATTCGTTGTTCGAGCTCCACATGACATTTAGTTGCTTCTCCCAAACCTTGTAATTTTTAAAGGCTCTTGGATTCTCCGAGCGATAAACCAGAAGAAGTTGGGTTTTGTAATTCCTTGTGATTGTGAATTGCCTTCTCTTGTGCAGTAACGCAGGTTCTTCCAGGAATCTTCTCCCAGAACAGAGCGGTCTCATCACTGTTAAAAACTTGCGTAAGACTCGTAATCCATGAACCTTTTGAATTCGGAAATGAATGCCTCAGCTGCCTCGACATCGAAACTCGCAGCTTCATCGTGTCGCACAACACTATGGATCCCCGTTTATCTCTTGAAGTTTTCAAACTAGTCACGACTCACTTTGAACGTTCCCTTTTCATGGTTGGCTGATTTACCAGGCGTATTTTTCAAAATGTCAGCATACAAAAACTTTGCTTTCTCACAAATTATGTTTTCAGTTATCGTATCTCCTGCTTACTGCTTCTTATTGATCCATATGAGAAGCAAGTTCTTAATGTTATCTAGGATACACAGCCGTTGTCTTGTAAAAGCAAGAACCTCATTCGAAGCATCAATTACTTTGATTTCTTTTTTCTTCTTCAGACTTGTCGACGTTCCACGATTGTACCTTGATCATGTTTCTTAATAATTTCTTCTTTTCAGCTCTAAGGTTATCATCTCTTCCTTTCCATCTTCCTTGAAAATCTTAGGCCATTGTAGTAATGCTGTACTGTATACTGTTAATTTGATTTGAAAAATATAAATTACAATTCTGAAGAGAACTAGCTATCGTTACTTTACAAAATTGCAAGATAACGTAAGGTGATACTGGCACGAGTAATGCGAAGAGGAAAGGAGTTACAGTCTAGGAGGGGGGGCTGTCGAGTAATGGCAAAACAAAATGGCCTAAAAACCATTTGAACTATGCGTGGGTGACATATAGGTACAGTGGGCCTGTTCCTTGCCGAGTGCATGCTCATCTCCTTAGTATTTTTCCATAAAATAATGAGAATATGAAGGAAACTTTTTGGTCCCAGACAGATACAATGCTCATATACTGATTTTAGATTTTATGCTTGTATACCAATTTGCTCGTATCCCGAGGTACTCTTAAACCGAGGTACAGTAATAGCATAAAGCATTTCCTAAAAACCTCTTCTAATTTACAGTTTAAATTCGTTGTTGACCACGGCCACGGGCAAGGCATTTGAATACATTCCAAAACTATGAAAACAGAGAAAGATGTAAAACAAATTACAATAGCTTTACAATTTGGATATCTAATTAAAGAGATTTGAAAGAACAGAAACTTTATTTTATCAAATTCATCTATGAAACTATTTCTTTTCTTCCAGTGGTCTGTTCTTTTCATGAACGCTCTTCTTGGGTGGGAAGAGTCCGTTTTCCCTCAAGCCGAGATGTTCCTACCAGAACGATGGCTGAGGGATAAGCCATTGGGATACATCCATCCTTACACCATCTTGCCTTTTTCACACGGTACTCGGATGTGCATAGGGAGGCGACTGGCCGAACAACAGACGTACATTCTCATTGCAAGAGTAAGTAATTTGAAGCATTAGAATGGCTCTACAATCTTTGGCTTGCATTACCAAAAACATAATATTCCTGTTTGTGTGTTCCTAAAAGATTGTCTTACATTCGGATGTGCGTAGGGAGGCAACTGGCCGAACGACATTCGCACATTCTCATTGCAAGCGTAAGTAATTTGAAACATTAGAATGGCTCTACAATCTTTGGGTTGTACTGTATTACTAAATATGTCATATTCCTGTTTGCGTGGTCCTGAAAGATTGTTTTACATTCGGATGTGCATAGGGAGGCAACTGGCCGAACGACATTTGTACGTTCTCATTGCAAGCGTGAGTAATTTGAAACATTAGAATGGCTCTACAATCTTTGGGTTGTACTGTATAACTAAAAAAAGTCATATTCCTGTTTGTGTGCTCCTGAAAGATTGCTTTACATCTGGATGTGCATAGGGAGGCGACTGGCCAAACGACAGACGTACATTCTCATTGCAAGAATAATTTGAAACATTAGAAAAGCTTCACAATTTTTTAGCTTGCATTACTGTACCAGCTTAAGGGGACCGTCCGCCATGTCCGCCATTTTTTTTTCTAATGATCCAAAATACACCATTTCTATATACGTTTTAGACATATATGATACCTTCATCATATAAAAATTTCAAGTCATTTGATCAAAAACTCTTTGATTTATTAGCAAAAATCATGATCAAATATTCCTCTGTCCGTGGAAATGTTTACTTCATCGCGATGAACATCTGTAATCTCAAATTTCCTGTTTCAGCTATTCCATCGGTTCAACGTCGAGTGGAAGCATCCAGACATGGTGAGGGACTACAAGTTTATCTTCAGTCCAAGAGGACCACTGAAATTTACTCTCTTGGAGAGAAGATAACCCTACAGATTGAAACTAAAGAATATATTCTACGGTAATCTGAATAATGAAAATGACTATCTTTAATGCGACTAATAAAAAGGATAACCCTTATCCGTATACAGTGGAAATTTAGCGGCCAAACTTAACTCATTCCAGAAGGCTGTTCGAACACTGATTTGTTTTGAAGATAATCTACACCAATATCGCTCATTATTCTTAGAGGAGGCGTTCATAATTTCATGCATTAAAATCATCCAAAAAAACTATGAATAGATGATATTCAAGCAAATTCAACTTAACTTTAACGGTAGTAAAGAGCGTAATTGCTGTAAGTAGAACACGGCCTGGCTAGATCGTGGTTTTTAAAACTTCTCATTTTGGTTTATAACTATCACTGTCTTAGGTCCCATGTGTGTGTAATTATACCAAGAAAACATAATACAAATTAAAAAGATAACTAACAGCGAGGTATTGTGGGTGTGAATTGGGAGACAGCCAATCTTAAACCGACTCTACAGTACTGTGGCTTCATTATGTCGCTGGAGATGAACGTCTAGACTCGTATAAGCTCTAACAATCCGGGATTGTTTTTTGACCTACAAGCTTGCGCTGCATATCCATCTATTAATTATCAATACAAATTACACCTAATTAAATATAAATTAGTAATTAACCTAAGAGCCTTTCATAAACTCAATCATTTGACTCCTTAATCCCCTGCGTTTGACGAGATGCATTTTACGGGAATATATCTATCAATAAATGTCAACAAAAGCAGATTTTCTCTAATGTAATAACATTTCTAGATCACTTTGAGAATATTCTTGACTGTGAATTCAATTGGTGATTTAAAGTAAGACATTTACATGAAGATATGAAGATTACATCATCAGCATTCATAATCTCAACATACATTGCTTTACTCAAAGGTCTAGATACATTATTCTAAGCGAGGAGAACCATACACCGATTCAATCCATTGATACGGAATGCTATGCGTTCTAAGTTATACATATACGATACGAAGTTATGCATTCTAAGATATTACGTACATGATACCTACAGTTATACATTCTAAGGTATAGGTACACGATGTATAAAGTTATGCATTCTGAGATATACGTACATGATCCCTACAGTTATACATTTCAAGGTATACGTATACTATGCGCAAAGTTATGCATTCTAAGATATACCTACATGATACCTACAGTTATACATTCTAAGGTATACGTACAAGATACGTAAAGTTATGCATTCTAAGATATACCTATATGATACCTACAGTTATACATTCTAAGGTATAGGTACACGATGCGTAAAGTTATGCATTCTAAGATATACCTGCATGATACCTACAGTTATATGTTTTAAGGTATAGGTACACGATGCTTAAAGTTATGCATTTTAAGATATTACGTACATGATACCTACAGTTAAACATTCTAACGTATAGGTACACGATGCGTAAAGTTAAGCATTCTTAGATATTACGTACATGATACCTAAAGTTATACGTTTCAAGGTATAGGTACACGATGCGTAAAGTTAAGCATTCTAAGGTATATGTATACGATACATAAAGTTCTGCACTCTGTGGTATAAAGACGGATCCCAAACACTCTGATGTCAACTCACACTTTCAACGTTTCTTCCACTCCATCAAATCAACATATTCACTTCATATCTCTCTCTCTCTCTCTCTCTCTCTCTAAAACTCCTGGAATATAAACCTTTCCTCGAGTCGTCTTTTAAAGTGCTAAACCCCTAAAAATCATTGGTCCATATTTTCACTTCATGTAAAAATACCCATTTTACTAATCCTTATTTAATAACATATAAAGAAATTGTTCCAAATGTTATAACTGATATACATGAAACATCCACAATCCTTTTCCATGAAAGAGTAAGTTCATATTTTCAATCATACAGTTTTGAAAAAGTATGTAATATATATATTCTTTTAGTGATAATGAGAAAAAGATATATTTTACATTGTTTCAACATTTATGTATAATAAATTTTAATTAGCATGTTAATTGTTATATAGTATAGTTTATACACCAATTTATTTTATATGTCCCAGAATTTTACTTATTTTCATGTGTAGCTTATTTATTTTTAATCATCTTCTCTCCCTCTTTCGAATATGTATGTTTTATTTTCATTTAAAACTTTTATTTTTGTAATACTAATGAAATAAATTGACTGAAATCAAGATGGTCTGCTGATCCTTGGGGGTAAGAGAATGCAGTACTGTGAAGGTATCTCAAGCAAGCTAGGTAATGTGCTGTCATAAATTGCATATAAAAAAAAACTCTAGTGAGTTACAGTATATATTAATGTCTGGCCAGATAGTTTTACGTTGGATCTCTTCTCCAAAGTTGCATTAAAAACTCTAGTGAGTTACAGGACCTGTTACTGTGTGGCCAGACAGTTTCATGTTGGATCTCTTCTTCATAATTGCATTACAAACTCTAGTGAGTTACAGGACCTGTTAATGACTGGCCAGACAGTTTTATGTTGGATCTCTTCTTTTATAAATTGCATTAAAAACTCTAGTGACTAGAGTTACAGTACCTGTTAATGTCTGGCCACACAGATTCATGTTGGATCTCTTCTTTATAATTGCATTAAAAACTTTAGTGAGTTACAGGATATGTTAATGACTGGCTAGACAGTTTTATGTTGGATCTCTTCTTCATAATTGCATTAAAAACTTTAGTGAGTTACAGGATCAGTTAATATCTGGCCAGACAGTTTCATGTAGGATATCTTTTTTACTTAAATGTGCACCAAACAACCCGGCATATTGTTTACATAAGTGAGGGTAGTGTAAACACTTCAGCTAGGGCAGCCGGCTCTTTTAAGTCCCTTCTAGGATTCTTAGTTTTAGAAAAATCTATCAATAATGCAATCGCCAGTCAAGAAAAATGAGAGCTCAAACCAAAATGTGTGTATTTCTTAAAGCGAGATGTTGGATATCGAATCTTGAATTTTTTATTTTATTTTGGTAGGCTTCATCCCCACAGCTTTCTCCGATAAAGGCAGTTCGCTGTATCACCTTTATCTCCACAATTTAAGATAAAAGATGAGCACTTCTCTCAAGTATCTGACCTTTGTTATCATAATCTATAGCCAAAAACAAAGATTATTGAATTGGGTGACTGTGAAATTTAGCGGCACTGTTACCAAGCCCTCTACCAGTGAGCACGGTGATCTAGAATAATAGAAGGTAGCTCTCACGATGCTCACATTCTATGTTTTCAATTGACTCACAATACTCATCAATGTATTTTTACTCTTAATATACTAAAAATTAAGCTTGATTTTCCTTCATTGCCGATTGGTAAATATCTGACGCTTGTTATACATTGCAAGTTAAGAGTAGCGTTTTGGGCGGAGGCACCAGTCAGGCATTAACTGATAAGCGGAGTGTATGCAACAGACTTTATTTCCAAATTGAACTTAATTTTCCTTCACTGCCGGTTGGAAAAAATCTAAGGGTTATTATACATTGCCAGTTAAGAGTAGCGTTTTGTGCGGAGGCACCAGTCAGGCTTTAACTGATAAGTGGGGTGTATGTAACCGACTATATTTCCATAAACAGCGAGCTTTTATAACAACGGTTTTGTACTACCAATGAGACGAGTTAAGAGTAGGATGTGACTCAAAGGCGAGATGAAAGCAACACTGAGTGGCTTTATTACGACACATTGAGTATACATACACACAAGGTCCCAGTAAGAAGGTCACAAAATACAGACATGCTATTTCTTGTCAAACCGGCAACCGGTTCTGTTAACAGTTAACGATGGAGTTGCAGTCAGTGCGAGGGGAGAGCGAAGATACAAAGGATACTATATACAAAAAAGAGAAATGTCGTTACTATGTACGCTCGTGTGACACACGGGTGGTACAGTTTCCGTAAAAGGTCACAAAAAATTTAAACGGACTGATACAAGTACATAAAGGCAGAAGCGAGTTATCAGCGCGAGTGGAGAGCAATAACGACAATATACGGAAACAGAAATACCGTTACAGTGCATGAGGACGTGATAAGCGTGCGGTACAGCTTCGTACATTGCAAGGCCGCTGTTATTGCTATGCTTATCTCTGCTCTTCCCTCGTAACTTGAGGGTGGAGAGAGTAAATAAAGGCTCATAGCAGAGAAAATGGAGGGGAGGATACAGAATATAAAAATAGAAAGCAAGGGAAAATGCTATGACTTGATAGTGAGCAATAAAACTATAACTAGAATAGTTAAGACTTTTTAGTACTGTTCAACTATGGACAAGTTACCCTTTTTAATATAAATATTCATAAAGTATGCTTCAAATACTGTAACAATTGAGGTATTATAACCTAGTCAACACTAAAGCTATAGATTGAAGACCCAAGTGGTAAATGACCAATAACTGTCAGGCTAAAAATAACAAATTGAACTGGAAACATCTTTGATCTGAGTTACGTACAGTGCTACGTTCATCAGTAACTCCGCTAACCAAGACCAGAAGGAAACCGAAAGTCCTCATCTGGTCATGACCCAAAGAAAACGAGAATATGATAAGGGAATGATAACAAAAGGACATGCTTAACCTCTTGACAACAAAGAATTCTACAGGTTTCTCAAAATTGCAACCACTTATATAACCTTATTCTGAATCATCTTGAGGGCTAAGATCTAACTATACTGATGATAAAGATTCTGGACATCCTTGTGTTCACCATCACTGAATAAGGAGCTTTTGCCCAGTTTTACCAGATCATACCTAATAGGCTGAATACAGTACAGCGAAGCAATATAAACCTTGTTTCTGTTAATAGATCAATCTGAACTTATGTCAAAATTAGCAAGTGCTCAAACAGGCACTACATTAAACTGCAAGATCACTCAACAAGTAGTTTGAAAGGGAAGAAATATTTAAAGGAGAGTAAAATACTTATGATGATAGTAACAATTTATGCCCTCAAACACATACCAACTTGCATCTTTTTACAAGCATTCCAATTGGTGAAATTGTACAGAAATACAGCTGCCTTAACTTCATACACATCTTTCATGAAAAATTTGAGTACCTTAATTCCTGAAGTTATAATGCCAAGATAATTGTAAAGAACACCGCAATGGACAAAAGGAGGGACTACTTCCCTATACCTGCCTTTCTGCAAGGCGCTTGACTGATATCTTAATTTATGACAAATTTAGATGACAAAATCCATATGACAGACAAACCAACACTACAGATATGTGGGTGACATCACCTTCATACACGTATATGTAAGACGATCTTCCTTCATTCCAAGTTTAATTTAAATTCCTTTGGTCTTGTGGTTTTTTTGAAAAAGTAAGCCAGACAGACAGACGAAGACAAAGAGGTCCTCTAAATGTTATGCAGGAACTGGACATAAAAACAGAGAGGATTTAGAAAGGACATAAGTGAAAAGGTGGTTTTGGGATTTGGTTATAGGTGGGGTTAGAGATCTGACTGATTGCAAGGCACAATAGGTTGCTATTTTTTTTACACCGAACAATCGCCTGTAAGTTTCATATCTTTCAACTTCGTACCCAGAAAGACACAAACTCCGTCAATTTTTTATCAGTAAATGTGACGAAAAGATAAGTGTAACAGGTACATTCATGGACGGATGGACAGTCATAAACACACTGCCAAATTGTGGGAAAAACTATTGTTTCACAACAATGTGAAAAGAGGACTCAAATATCCATATTAGTTGATGATGGACCCATCTCTTGAAAAGAGAAGAGTTAAATGATTTTGTCAGATGTGTGAATATGGAAAAATAGACTAAACAGGTTTACCTCTAAGTATATGACTTCTATATAGTAGCCAACTGGAAGTGTTCCTGCCTAGCTGGACAGGGGTCCAAGACCTGATCAAATTCAAAAGTTTCTTGTAGTGTCTGCAACCTCACCATCCTTGTGAGCTAAAGATGGGGAGTTGGAGGAGCCTATATGTCTTCCTGCAGTCATTAGCAGCCATTGCCTTACCATTCCTGGTCCTAGCTTTGGATGGAGAAGGGGGCTTGGGTGCTGATCATAGGTATATATGGTCAGTATCTAATGCATTATCACAGTGCCTTGCCTCTACCATGCACAAGTGAACTTTAAACTCATGAGATTTGTAAGTGGATGGATGAAAAATACTGAATAGCATATCAATGCATAAGACATGAGCCAAACTTACATTACTACGACCTAACCTAACCTATCCCATTACTCCAGCCTAACCTGAACCTTTTCTCAATACTAATAGTTCTCCTTTATAATGTGAGGTCGAGCAATTCACATATACTAAGATGTACAGTTGGACATAGAAATTCCTGATACACGTCGCTCCGAAGCAGTGCACCACGTCAGACCACTACTGAGCGGAGAGTTCGAGTGTGTAGCCCCGCCTACCACTGATGCCATCTCTCCCTAAACTATCTGTTTGGTTACACTCAGAACACTTCCTCAGAGTGTGGTATGTCAGGATTTCCTGCGTCCAACTGTACGTGTAAACACATAGATATAGGTAGATAAATAGATAAAATGGATAGAAATATATTCCAAATATTATAAAATGATAGAAATATATTCCAGAATATAAAATTATAGAAATATATTCCAAACATTGAAAAATTAATAGAGTGAACAAGTTTTTTTCTTGAAATTTTGTTCTACAATATATCAATCAATGAGGAATAAAAACAAGATAGAATAGTGTGTCCGATTGTACCCTCAAGCAAGAGAACTCTAACCCAAAAGAGTAGAAGACTATGGTGCAGAGGTTATGGCACTACCCGAGACTAGAGAACAATGGTTTGATTTTTGAGTGTCCTTCTCCTAGAAGAGCTGCTTACCATAGCAAAAGAGTCTCTTCTACTTTTAAAAAGGACCCAGAATTTTCATTAATTATGTTTAATTTCCCATGGATCAATTCTATTCTATAATAGTAACACTTGGAGCTGCTACCTTTGTCTCTCCACAATATCTTATCTTACATCACTTCAAATATACCGTCTAATCATCTTTGATACATGCTTGTCTACCTTTCGCAAAGCCTTTTGTGTATTTAAGATGTGCCGATGTTAGTAATGCATTATCCATTGTATTGTTTTTTTTAATACCATTCTGAAGTACCCATCTCCAGTCTGAGTGGTTGTTTATGATGCCGGCATCTTCTTCCTAGAATAGTCCAGAAGTGTGTCTGAAACTTCCTGTGACAATGTTCTAGTTAAAGACAGTTTTTAAAGATGGGATATATTTCTATCTTCGGATATCTCCCATAGTTTCTATTTCTAAAGTGAATTTCTATTAAACGGCCGACGCAAAGGGACAGTGACAACGCCCGAGCAGAACAATGCCCTAGAGATTGAAGAAATGAAGAAGAATTGATAGGTAATCTCAAGTGTTGTCAGGTGTAAGAGGAGATAGGAGACCGTGGAAAGAATAGGCCAGACTATTCGGTGTATGTGTAGGCAACGGAAAAATGAGCCATAACCAGAGAGAGGGATCCAATGTAGTATTGTCTGGGCAGTAAAAGGACCCAATGACTCTCTAGCGGTAGTATCTCAACAGGTGGTTGGTCTCCCTTCAAAACAGCTGATGTCGAATAACAGTACTGATAACCGCGACAATTCTAAACAATAAATCAACATTATAAACATTAGTAACAAACATGGGTTATAGTAACACCCGTCAGTCAACCCAGACACACCACCTTATCTCCACCCGCTTCCCGTCACTGTATCTGTGAGGCACATGCAGAATTATATCCGTCACCACTTGACCTACGGATAAGAGATAAGGAAAAGGCATTTGGCTCACTGGACTGTATTCTGACATACTTGCGCAAGAAGCCGTCCAAAGCTTAGCTCCACCCCAACCTCGGTAAGTAACCCCCTACCCTATCTCTAACAGCCTCTCATCACTCTATCTTTTACGTAAGGCAAAAACAGCACTATATTAGTCACCACTTGACCCAAAGATACGAGATAAGGAAAAGGAAGGTTCTGCTCAACGATCTGTATTCTCGCACACCTAGGCGAGAAGCCGTCCAAAGCTCAGCTCCACTCCAGCTTCGGTAAGTATTCCGGGGTGAATGTAGTTCGTTGGGAGAGGTGTAAACTCTCTTATTACTTGTCAAATAAATTTTATTTATGGAGAATTTATTCATTTTGGTCTGAAATACAATATGAAGCTATTTTCATGACTGATTGATTGATTTGTAGTTTTCTGGCGTCCTGACATCTAAGGTCATTGACGCCGGGCTAGTTTCATGTTGAGATTTAGTGTTAGGGGAAGCTAAGCATACAGCATGAGATGGTGACCCATTTCATAAGGAAAAGGATTACTTTTAGTATTACCTTCTACATGATATAGAATATACCCACCGACATGATACATAGTGCAGTTATTGACATGATACAGAGTACTGTCAATAACATGATACGCAAAGAATTATCAATGACATGATAGAGTATTGTCAATAACATGATACATAAAGCATTTTCCTCGACATGATACAGAGTATTGTCAATAACGTGATAGATAGTGCACTGTTATTGACATGATACCAAGTACTATCAATAACATGATACATAGTGCACTGTTATTGACATGATACAGTGCATTGTCAATAACATGATACATAAAGCATTTTCCTCGACATGATACAGAGTATTGCCAATAACAAGATATATAGAGAATTGTCATTGACATGATAAGAGTATTGTCAATAACATGATACATAGTGCACTGTTATTGACATGATACAGTGTATTGTCAATAACATGATACATAAGGAATTGTCACTGATATGATACAGAGTATTGTCAATAACGATACATAAAGCATTTTCCTCGACATGATACAGAGTATTGCCAATAACATGATAGAGAATTGTCATTGACATGATACAGAGCATTATCAATAACATGATAAATAAGGAATTGACATTGACATGATAGAGTATTGTCAATAACATGATACATAAAGCCTTTTCATTGACATGATACAGAGTATTGTCAATAACATGATACATAGCGCACTGTTATTGACATGATACAGAGTAATATCAATAACATGTTACTGTTCTTAAAATATTTTATTTTATTTAATCATTACTTCTCTTGTAGTCCATTTATTCCACTTTTTTCACATGGTTATTTTTCTGTTGGAGCCATTGAGCTTAAAGCATCATGCTTTTCCATCAAAGGTTGTAGCTTGGCTAGTGATGATAATAATAATAGTAATGATAAAAGCAATAATAATACAACTTTCAAAATGAAAAGCTTCTCGTTTCAGCTTCCCTGTAGTCAAGAATCATGGATCGCTGGAGAGGACGCGTCGCACTCGTGACGGGAGCAAGCTCCGGCATTGGAGCCGCCATCAGCAGGCAGCTGGTGGAAGCCGGCATGGTGGTGGTCGGGGCCGCTCGACGTGTCGAAAGGGTCGAGGTGAGACATTGCGAAACGACACTAGTGCGAGGAATTCAAAGTAGAAGTTTGATTTAAGCCCAAATCTATTCAACACGAGTTTGTATTACCAGCCGTCAATTTGTCGAACACTTCAAAAGATGGGATTGCTCCTGTGTGAAGATCTGGAGTGTAGATTAGACCTGTAGAGAAATGCTTAGAATATATTTGTATCTATATATTTTCTGTGTAGTAATGATACTATTAGGTAATCTACTGAGTGTAAACCAGTTGTTAACCAGCGCGAGCACAACTTTTCTCACATGTGGCTATAATACAAGCATGTAGAATGCAGGTTTATTGGGTCCGAGTTTTGGGACGGCACGTAACGTCTTCGGGGATGGTACAACTGCAATAGCACCAAGTAATAAAAGAATTATGTATAAGTAAACAACAGTAAGATCCTTATCTTCCTCAGGCTCTGTCCAAGGAACTGAAGGACAAGCCCGGAACTCTCGTTGCCGTGAAGTGTGACGTGAACAAAGATGGCGATATTGAAAACCTCTTCAGCATCATCAAAAAGAAGTACAATGGAGTAGATGTCTGCATTAACAATGCTGGCATGTCTTATAATGACAGTCTACTAGGTAAACACTAAGGGATATCTTATAATGAAGGTCTACTAGGTAAACACTAAGGGTTATCTTACAATGATGGTCATCTAGGTAAACTTTACGCATTTGCCTAATAATGAAAATCTGCTAAGTAACAGCTAAGGGTTATCTTATAATGGTAGAATACTAGATAAAAACTAAGGATGATCTTATAATGGTAGTGTACTATATAAACACTAAGGGTTATCTTATAATGATGGTCCAATACTTGTGGTTATCTTACAATACAGTCGACTAGCTAAACACTAAGGGTATCAGATCCACAGGGTATCAAATCCACTTTACGCTTAATAAGTTTAAATACTACCCCATAAGTAACCCTGTCCAGGACGCATCTTTAAGGAAATAAATCTGTAATGTATCCTGAATTCAAACTCTTATAAGGATAGAATTAATTTGTTCTAACAAACGAGCAGAAGGAACACCGGATCAATGGCGGGAAATGCTGAACGTCAATGTCGTGGCGCTGTGCCATTGTACGAAGGAAGCAGTGAAGTCTATGCGAGAGAGGGGCGTTGACGACGGACACATCATCCACATAAGCAGGTAATTGATCACGAATGTAAACTTCTCTTCTTCAGTGCTTTCATCTATTTTCTATTTGCTGTTGGAATTTTCAATTGCTCTGAAAATTATCAATTTATAGCTATTTACAAAGTTTCACTGTAAAATATTCGACATTGTTTGCTTATTAGGGTCTTGTTGACAAGTTTCATTGTAAAATAGTCGACACTGTTTGCTTATTAGCGTCTTGTTGACAAGTTTCATTGTAAAATAGTCGACATTGTTTGCTTATTAGTGTCTTGGTGACAAGTTTCACTGTAAAATAGTCGATATTGTTTGCTTATTAGTGTCTTGGTGACAAGTTTCATTGTAAAATAGTCGGCGCTATTTGCTTATTAGGGTCTTGTTGACAAGTTTCACTGTAGAATAGTCGAAATTGTTTGCTTATCAGGGTTATGGTGACAAGTTTCACAGTAAAATAGTCGACATTGTTTGCTTATCAGGGTCTTGTTGACAAGTTTCACTGTAAAATAGTCGACATTGTTTGCTTATTAGCGTCTTGTTGACAAGTTTCATTGTAAAATAGTCGACACTATTTGCTTTGCTTATTAGGGTCTTGTTGACAAGTTTCATTGTAAAATAGTCGAGATTGTTTGCTTATTAGTGTCTTGGTGACCAGTTTCATTGTAAAATAGTCGACATTGTTTGTTTATTAGGGTCTTGTTGACAAGTTTCACTGTAAATTATTCGACACTATTTGCTTATTAGGATCTTGTTGACAAGTTTCATTGTAAAATATTCGACATTGTTTACTTATTAGGGTCTTGTTGACAAGTTTCATTGTAAAATAGTCGATATTGTTTACTTATTAGGGTCTTGTTGACAAGTTTCACTGTAAATTATTCGACACTATTTGCTTATTAGGATCTTGTTGACAAGTTTCATTGTAAAATAGTCGACATTTTTTGCTTATTAGGGTCTTGTTGACAAGTTTCACTGTAAAAGAGTCGACCTTGTTTGCTTATTAGGGTCTTGTTGACAAGTTTCACTGTAAAATAGTCGACCTTGTTTGCTTATTAGGGTCTTGTTGACAAGTTTCATTGTAAAATAGTCGACATTGTTTGCTTATTAGGGTCTTGGTGACCAGTTTCATTGTAAAATAGTCGACATTGTTTGCTTATCAGGGTGTTGTTGACAAGTTTCACTTTACGATAGTCGACATTGTTTGCTTATTAGAGTCTTGGGGACAAAGTGAATCGCTAAAAGGCCTTGATCCATAACGCTGAGTTGTCCTCTTAGAAGGCAATAAGTCTAACGCAGAGAGATATTACATCAAGGAAGTCGATCCATCAACGCAGTATAAGAAGTTAGACTGAATGTGAAGCGCTACAGAAAAAAGCAGCTGGTAGCAAAAGAACAAAAAATACCTCAAATATTACCTACACGGCAAAGCAAATCATACACACAGATGCGCACGTTACACAGATAAAGTTGGCTTAGGGTCCGCAACTAAAATTAACGAGAAGTAAAAGTCGTCACAGGAATATCTATATGAGACGAAAATGGAGCAGACACTCTATTGTTTAGAACGATGAATTAGAGTTTAAATTCGATTAATAAATAGTTTAAGATGAAATAAAAGTACTGAAATATCAAGTGTGAATCTAAACCCCAAGTAGGTTTAATATCAAAAGTCAAAATTTCTTATGCGTTATGAGTAATTTAAGGTTCTAACAACAATCTGATAGAGTTCAAATTCTTTTCCAAGTTAGTCTACAGCAGTGGTTCCCAACCTGTGGGAAATTTCCCCCTGGGGGGAAATTTGAAGCTTCCAGGGGGGGAAATAATTACACTACCTACTAACTAAAACAAGCGGAAAATGTCCTCATAGTACGTGCGGCAATTTGTTGTTAGCCATTCAATTGTGATATGATCATATCAGTTCTCAAAGACATGATATTCAAGGGGAGAATTGGAGTGTCATGCCCATTTCTGAGGCAGACGAGTGGGCATGAGGGCTGGGCGGGGCATGAAGGGGGAAATCTGGATGGTTGAACTGGGTGCAGGGGGGAAATGACAGAAAAGAGGTTGGGAACCACTGGTCTACAGCATTCAAGATTTATTCTACATAATGTCTACTTGGTCAACTGTTAAAAGGTCTACTACGACTAACTGATTAACACAGTAACCGATGTGAACTTAAGTTTGTATGGTAACTACGGTTGCCTATAAAACGATGCGTTCATACAATCCTTAGAGGAGTAATACACCCTTTTTCCTACAGTATACTTGGACATAAGGTAACCTTCCTCCCTGGCCCCCACTTCTACTGCGCCACTAAACACGCTGTCACGGCTCTGACTGAGGGTATGCTGCATGAACTGTCGGCCATGAAGTCTAATATCCGTATATCAGTAAGTAAATAAACATCCGTATATCAGTAAGTACATAAACAAAATCGACACTTATAGATGATCAAAAGAGTAGCTATAACAATATCCTTGAGATAGTGAAGTCATTACTACTTTCTTTGACATTCTCCATTTTTGCATTCATGTCACCCAATGCGACCATCCTCTTACTCTTTTCATAATGCTTGACAATAGATGATCAAAAGAGTAGCTACAACAATATCCTTGAGATAGTGAAGTCATTACTATCTTTGTCATTCTCCATTTTTGCATTCATGTCACCCAAGGCGACCATCCTCTTACTCTTTTCATAATGCTAGACAATCATTAATAATGCAGAAATGAGCTCAATCGTCTTTGATCATAAATACAATCGATATTCATTCTTTGGCTGTTTTAAATTTACATTTCAAGGCCAATTACTCATTTCCTTTTAAAATGTTCCTTCAAAACTAAGCCGTCTCAGCGACTTAGTTGCTAAACCTAAAATTGATCTACATCTTCCTGATACACAGTCACTTCCACTTTCTCTTTCATTCCTCAATTCTAATTCGGTGTTGTGGCAAACAGTGTCTTATATCAAATACATCCATATTAACATTTTGTTCCCATTTTTTTTGCTTGAAATATGATATTCCGGTGACGAAATGCCACAATTTATTTTTCTTTACTTTAATAGCGATATTATAAGGACACAATCAAAGGAAGAAACCTAAAGCAATATTAGTAATTTTGTATAAAAAAACTATTAATAAAGTCTATCATTACATCAAAGATACCAACTATATACGAAGCGAGTCTGTTAGTTTCGCTTCGAATCAGAATCCATGATATACATTTTTCTCGTTTCTCTTCCTTTTAGGCCATATGCCCAGGTCTCGTCGAGACAGAATTCGTAGATAAAATGATGGGGAAAGAAGCATCGGACCACCTAATGACATCAAATCCTACATTAAGTTCACAAGATGTTGCGGATTCCGTCTGCCACATTCTAGCCGCTCCAAAGCATGTTCAGGTAAGTCTGCGTAAACGCGAGTATGTATTTGTTGATTCAAAGCACTATGTAAAAATGGTCTATATTACACAACTGGTTTCGATCAACAGATTAATACAAACTTAAATGATGTTAACAACAGGTTTCGCAAATGTTTACGCTTCGTAATAGACCGAGTGATAAAAACACACTAAGAAATTATGCCATATGCCAAGACCCCTCATAGACATCCCTTCCCCCTCTTCAAAAATCAATTATAAAATAATTTTTCCTAAAGGGGAGACCAGGAAAGTGGAGCAGTCAATAATACTATGGGTGGTGAAAGAAAAGAGGCAGTTGTTTAATGAATGTATTTCGAAGTTATAACAGATAGTGAGTTAAGGAAAAAGTTTAGTAAAGAAGGTAGGGAGGTAAGAGCTAAAGACACTGGATTGGAAGTGCAATGTTGAATAAGATTGAGCCACTAAGATGAATGAAATACAGAGCAACCCACGAAGGATCGATGGAATATGCGGAGATACATAGAGGTGTAAAAATAGCCTTCTTGTTGTTGGGAATGAATGGAGGACTATAAGTTAGTGAAAAGAACATTATTCTAAAGCATTGGGAGGCAGGAGGTGAGGAAGGATTAAAAACTGCTCGATAGATGGTGTGGGATATGACGGTAGGAAGGAAGGCTTAAAAACTGATCAATAGAGGACTTGGAAGACGACAGTAAAGGGTGTTTGGGTTAGATTCAAGTGGGTGTCCCATATTGGAGGGTTTCAAAAGCTGCACAAAGGAGAATCTTTATTCAAGGGGTTATCTACTGCACTGTATAATGGTTCAGTGGCTACTTCCCACTTGGTAAGTGTAGAAGACTCCTGAGGAGTTTCTAGGACACTCCAATATTAATCCATTGTTTTCTAGTCTTGGCTAGTGCCATGGCCTTTGTACCATGGTCTTTCACTGTTTAGGGTTAGAGTTCTCTTGATTTAGGGTACACTCAGGCACACTATTCTATCTGTTTCCTTATTTACGTCTTCAGTGGGTTATTTTCCCAGTTGGAGTCCTTAGGCATGTAGCATCCTTTTTTTCCAACTAGGGTTGTGGCTTAGAAAGTAACAATAATGATAATAACAATGTGTATGAAACAGGTGATAAAGGACTGTTTTTCTATCCTATCACACCTAAAAATCCTGTGCCCTACAGGACTAAAAGACCTGTTTGTGGTACAATAACTTAGTTATTTAGTCTCACAGAAAGTATTTCACGTTAATTGTCAAATCCATATTATCGAAGGAAATTTTCTACTATACGGTACATTCATAATTCAAATATAAATAGAGAAGCGACCACTATCTAATTTTCTTCCGACAGAGCCACCATTATTTCTGCTTCTAATAATACTGTTTCCTTTCGTTCTCAGATTCACAGTCTGATTATGAAGCCAGTTGGAGAAACAATGATGTAAAGACAGCATCTCCACCACTCACCTCAATGAAGATATCACTTCTGAGGACCTTATGGATTCATTATTTCTGTGGAGCTGAGACCATGATTACTTAGCCCAAAATTAATGAAGCTATCACTTATCAGGACCCTAAGGATTTATCATTTCTGTGGAGCTGAAACCAGGATTACTTAGCCCCAAAATTAATGAAGTTATCACTTCTGAGGACCTTACAGATTCATTATTTCTGTGGAGCTGAAACCATGATTACTTAGCCCCAGAAATTAAAGAAACTATCACTTCTGAGGACCTCAAGGATTCATTATTCCTGTGGAGCTGAAACCAGGATTACCTAGCCCAAAAATCGATGAAGCTATCACTTCTGAGGACCTTAAAGATTTATTATTTCTGTGGAGCTGAAACCATGATTACTGAGCCCAAAATTAATGAAGCTATCACTTATCAGGACCCTAAGGATTTATCATTTCTGTGGAGCTGAAACCAGGATTACTTAGCCCCAAAATTAATGAAGCTATCACTTCTGAAGACCTTAAGGATTTATTATTTCTGTGAAGCTGAAATTATGATTACTTAGCCACAGAAATTAATGAAGCTATCATTTCTGAGGACCTTAAGGATTCAATATTTCTGTGGAGCTCAAACCAGGATTACTGAGCCCAAAAAATTAATATTCATTGGTGACAAAGTAATAATTACTTCAAAGAACTATGGAATACTGACTTCCAGGTTTTTTAAACGCTATTTTAGATATAAGTGAGATTATAGTTATTGAATAATTGTGATTTATGAGGGACTTACATCAGGTAATATCTATGTCAAAGCAGGTTTCGAAACATTGATATTTCATATAGCCTAGAACAATTAATGCCTTTAATTTGTGGCCTCAGAAGGTAACAAAATCAGTCTTAAAATATACGAAATATAATCTTAAAAAGTTGTACTGAAAATTTTTATTGAGTAAAATAGGGTCTTAGCATAGCCCAAATAAGGTCTTTGGTCCATGAATGCTTCAAATACATATTTAATGTACTTAAGGATATGAGATGTGTAAAATAGTGTTCTTTCGATGTACAAAAAATCACCATAATGTACAAATCCTTCTTCAACCTGCCATGCTGTTCAATACCGTCTCCAAATTTGGTCTTCAGAAGTTGTTTAAAATTTGAAATAGTTGGATACGAAAACTTGATTTCTAATAAAAATTCTGAATATTTCTTAATTGATTTCACACCTTCCTTACCCCCATGGACGTACCGGTACGTCCTCGCAAAAAAAATGCAATAAATTTTTTTTTTCATATTTTTTAAATTTTTTTGAGAAAATTCAGGCATTTTCTAAGAGAATGAGACCAACCTGACCTCTCTATGACAAAAATTAAGGCTGTTAGAGCAATTTAAAAAATATATACTGCAAAATGTGCTGGGGAAAAAATAACCCCTTGGGGGTTAAGGGTTGGAAATTTCCAAAGAGCCTGGGGGTAAAAGGGCATCCTACTTTACCAGTAAGGGTCGAAGTTCAACTAATCATAATAAATAGTAATTAAGAGCTACCTAAGAACACTGTGGCTAAAAAAAAAATGTTATTCCACAAATATATAACACCTGAAAACTCTCTCTTGTTGAAATGCTTTTGGGAAACACGAATGGCCCAATGGCTGACATATACAGTTTTGAAGGCCACACTCGATGATACAGTTAACAAAACCCTTCGTATCATTGTAACAGTTTTACCTGTTTAACACAAGGTATCTCTATCTCTCACAGTTCAAAGGTTACTGTCAAAAGTATGTAAAAGGTTTATGCCATTGCAGTAAGTAATATATTTGACAGGGGTCGCTTCAACATTCTAGTTGCAATGACAAGGGAAGAGTGAAAGACAGAAATGGGCAGACAGAGAGACATGAAAATGAGCTGACTGCCACTGCACCAAGGTTGCATTGACTATGAAAATGTTCTAGTGTAAGAGAGGACTTTTCAGGACAAATCTTCTACAAAGTAAGAGGACTTTCTACAGTGTAAGAGGACTTTTCAGGATAAATCTTCTACAAAGTAAGAGGACTTTCTACAGTGTAAGAGGACTTTTCAGGATAAATCTTCTACAAAGTAAGAGGACTTTCTACAGTGTAAGAGGACTTTTCAGGATAAATCTTCTACAAAGTAAGAGGACTTTCTACAGTGTAAGAGGACTTTTCAGGATAAAGGTTCAAGTGTAAGAGGATTTATCAGAAAAAAAAAATTCTAGTGTAAGAGGACTTTTCATGCCAAATTTTCTACAATATAAGATGACATTTCAGGATAGATTTTCTACAATGTAAAAGGATTTTTTTTCAGGATAGATTTTCTACAATGTAAAAGGATTTTTTTTCAGGATAAATTTTCTACAATGTAAAAGGATTTTTTTCAGGATAAATTTCCTAGTGTAAAAAGATTTTTTCAAGACGAATATTCTCCAATGTGAGGAGTCTTTTAAGGACCAACTTTCCACAAAGTAAGAGGACAATTCACGACAAATTCTCTATCGTGTAAGAGGACATTTTCTACAAGGTAAGGAGATTTATCAGGACATTACGAGCATGGCGAACAAACAACCAGATGGACCCTCTATGCACACAGTTTCATCTTAGCAATATGGACACTCCAAAGCAATACAGACACTCCAAAGTAATACAGACACTCTAAAGTAATACAGACACTCCTAAGTAATAGACACTCCAAAGTAATACAGACACTCCAAAGTAATACAGACACTCTAAAGTAATACAGACACTCTAGTAATACAGACACTCCAAAGTAATACAGACACTCCAAAGTAATACAGACACTCTAAAGTAATACAGACACTCCAAAGTAATACAGACACTCCAAAGTAATACAGACACTCCTAAGTAATACAGACACTCCAAAGTAATACAGACACTCCAAAGTAATACAGACACTCCAAAGTAATACAGACACTCTAAAGTAATACAGACACTCCAAAGTAATACAGACACTCTAAAGTAATACAGACACTCCAACGTAATACAGACACTCCAACGTAATACAGACACTCCAAAGTAATACAGACACTCCAAAGTAATACAGACACTCTAGTAATACAGACACTCTAAAGTAATACAGACACTCTAAAGTAATACAGACACTCCAACGTAATACAGACACTCCAACGTAATACAGACACTCCAAAGTAATACAGACACTCCAAAGTAATACAGACACTCCAAAGTAATACAGACACTCCAACGTAATACAGACACTCCAAAGTAATACAGACACTCCAAAGTAATACAGACACTCCAACGTAATACAGACACTCCAAAGTAATACAGACACTCCAAAGTAATACAGACACTCCAAAGTAATACAGACACTCCAACGTAATACAGACACTCCAAAGTAATACAGACACTCCAAAGTAATACAGACACTCTAGTAATACAGACACTCCAAAGTAATACAGACACTCTAAAGTAATACAGACACTCCAACGTAATACAGACACTCTAAAGTAATACAGACACTCCAAAGTAATACAGACACTCTAAAGTAATACAGACACTCCAAAGTAATACAGACACTCCAACGTAATACAGACACTCTAAAGTAATACAGACACTCCAAAGTAATACAGACACTCCTAAGTAATACAGACACACACTCCAAAGTAATACAGACACTCCAACGTAATACAGACACTCCAAAGTAATACAGACACTCCAACGTAATACAGACACTCCAAAGTAATACAGACACTCCAAAGTAATACAGACACTCCAACGTAATACAGACACTCCAAAGTAATACAGACACTCCAACGTAATACAGACACTCTAAAGTAATACAGACACTCCAAAGTAATACAGACACTCCAACGTAATACAGACACTCTAAAGTAATACAGACACTCCAAAGTAATACAGACACTCCAACGTAATACAGACACTCCAACGTAATACAGACACTCTAAAGTAATACAGACACTCCAACGTAATACAGACACTCTAAAGTAATACAGACACTCCAACGTAATACAGACACTCCAAAGTAATACAGACACTCTAAAGTAATACAGACACTCCAAAGTAATACAGACACTCTAAAGTAATACAGACACTCCAAAGTAATACAGACACTCCTAAGTAATACAGACACTCCAAAGTAATACAGACACTCCAAAGTAATACAGACACTCCAACGTAATACAGACACTCTAAAGTAATACAGACACTCCAAAGTAATACAGACACTTCAAAGTAATACAGACACTCTAAAGTAATACAGACACTCCAAAGTAATACAGACACTCCAAAGTAATACAGACACTCTAAAGTAATACAGACACACACTCTAAAGTAATACAGACACTCCAAAGTAATACAGACACACACTCTAAAGTAATACAGACACTCCAAAGTAATACAGACACTCTAAAGTAATACAGACACTCCAAAGTAATACAGACACACACTCTAAAGTAATACAGACACTCCAAAGTAATACAGACACTCCAAAGTAATACAGACACTCCAAAGTAATACAGACACTCCAAAGTAATACAGACACTCCAAAGTAATACAGACACTCCAAAGTAATACAGACACTCCAAAGTAATACAGACACTCCAAAGTAATACAGACACTCCAAAGTAATACAGACACTCCAAAGTAATACAGACACTCCAAAGTAATACAGACACTCCAAAGTAATACAGACACTCCAAAGTAATACAGACACTCCAACGTAATACAGACACTCCAAAGTAATACAGACACTCCAAAGTAATAGACACTCCAAAGAATACAGACACTCCAAAATCAAATCATTATTCTCTAATCATGGGTCGTGCCATGGTCATTGTACCCTCTCTTGCTTGAGGGTACACTCGGGCACACTATTTTATCTAATTTTTCTTCTTCTTGTTTTAAGTTTTTACAGTTTACTTAGGAAATATTTAGTTTAATGTTAATGTTCTTAAAATATTTTATTTTTCTTTGTTTTCCCTGTTCAGGCCCCTGAGCTTAGAGCATCCTGCCTTTCCAACTAGGATTGTAGCTTAGCAAATAATAATAATAATAATAATAATAATAATAATAATAATAATAATAAATAATAATAACAATAATAATGATAAATAAATAATAATAATAATAATAATAACAATAATAATAATAAAAATAATAATAAATAATAATAATAATAATAATTCATTCTTATTTCCTCTCCTCACTGATCTATTTTTCCCTGTTCAGGCCCCTGGGCTTAGAGCATCCTGCGTTTCCAACTAGGATTGTAGCTTAGCAAATAATAATAACAATAATAATAATAATAATAATAATAATAATAATAACAACAACAATAATAATAATATTAATAAAAATGATAATAATAACAACAACAATAATAACAATAATAATAATAATAATAATAGTAATAATATTTCATCCTTATTTCCTCTCCTCACTGATCTATTTTTCCCTGTTCAGGCCCCTGGGCTTATAGCATCCTGCGTTTCCAACTAGGATTGTAGCTTAGCAAATAATAATAATAATAATAATAATAATAATAATAATAATAATAATAATAATAATAAGACTGAGTTTGACTGACATTCCTTCTACTCTGCAGACAGCCACACTGACGAATAAGTAAACTGACCCTATTCCTTCATCATGAACTACCTATGTACCTATAGACCATTTCTTTTAGCGAGGCAGATTTGCACCGACTCGCAGCGGTGCCCTTTTAGCTCGGAAAAGTTTCCGGATCGCTGATTGGTTGGACAAGATAATTCTAACCAATCAGCGATCAGGAAACTTTTCCGAGCTAAAATGGCACTGCTGCGAGTCGGTGCAAATATGCACCTAGTTTGACTAGGCAAGAGGGAAGTACACATGATGGAAAATCTCTCTTTAAGTACACCTTAATGATGTACTATTGTACTAAATAGTACTATATTTGACAGACTCCATTCAACAGTACAGGAGGAACTTATAGGATAAGGTTATCATGGCTAATACTGTTGGAGAGAGAGAGAGAGAGAGAGAGAGAGAGAGAGAGAGAGAGAGAGAGAGAGAGAGAGAGAGAGAGAGAGAGAGTCGATTTCTTTTCATGGTGGAGTATTATTATTATTATTATTATTATTATTGGGGGTGAGAGAGAGAGAGAGAGAGAGAGAGAGAGAGAGAGAGAGAGAGAGAGAGAGAGAGAGAGAGAGTCGATTTCTTTTCATGTTGGAATATTATTATTATTATTATTATCATTATTATTATAATTTGCTAAGCTACAACCCTAGTTAGAAAAGCAGGATGCTATAAGCACAGGGGCTCCAACAGGGAAAATAGCCCAGTGAGGAAAGGAAACAACGAAAAATAAAATATTTTAGGAAAAGTAACATTTAAATAAACATTTCCTACATAAACTGTAAAAAATTTAACAAAACAAGAGGAAGAGAAATAAGATAAAATAGTGTTCCTGAGTGTACCCTCAAGCGAGAGAACTCTAACCTAAGACAGTGGAAGACCATGGTACAGAGGCTATGGCACTACCCAAGACTAGAGAACACTGGTTTGATTTTGGAGTGTTCCTTATCCTGGAAGAGCTGCTTACCATAGCTTAAAAGAGTTTCTTCTACCCTTACCAAGAGGAAAGTAGCCACTGAACAATTACATTGTAGTAGTTAACCCCTTTTGGGTGAAGAAGAATTGTTAGTAGGGTTGTCAGGTGTATGAGGACAGAGGAGAATCTGTAAAGAATAGGCCAGACTATTCGGTGTATGTGCATGTGTAGGCAAAGGGAAAGTGAACCGTAACCAGAGAGAAGCATCTCAGTGTTTTAAGGTGTATGAGGACAGAGGAGAATCTGTAAAGAATAGGCCAGACTATTCGGTGCATGTGTAGGCAAAGGGAAAGTGAACCGTAACCAGAAGTAATTAACCCCTTGGGTGAAGAAGAATTGTTAGGTAATCTCAGTGTTGTCAGGTGTATGAGGACAGAGGAGAATCTGTAAAGAATAGGCCAGACTATTCTGTGTATGGGTAAGCAAAGGGAAAGTGAACCGTAACCAGAGAAAAGGTTATTCGAGTGAGAGGTTTAAATCCATTGTCACAAAGCAGATATATAAGAATCAAACGCTGCAACAGACCTTACCTGCCAGGTGCAAGCAGCCATGGGCAACAACGAGGTTGCAAACCGAACACAAACCCCGAGTGATGAGTGTTAAAGACCTCAGCTGTCTAGTGCGAGCGGCAGTGGGTTGAAACAAGGCCTGAGAGAGAGATGAGGTAGGACATTGAAAATTTGATGATTAAGATTTGGGTGTAATTGAATTTGGATCAAATAAATATTTACGAAAAAATGATGATGATGATGATAATAATAATGATAATAATAATTATAATAATTATAATAATAATAATAAATAAATAAATAAATAAACCTACTATAAGCACACTATTTAGTAAAATTTTAATGAAACATACATATGAGAGAGAGAGAGAGAGAGAGAGAGAGAGAGAGAGAGAGAGAGAGAGAGAGAGAGAGAGAGAGAGAGAGAGAAGCGCAGTGTTTATTACAGCTCAAATAAATTCATGATTTAATTACCATGAAACGGGTAGTTGAAACACGGTAGGTGTAACCCGTAGACTTTTCCAACACCGCTCGCTTTTCGTTTTAAGACTTCAAACTTAATCGAATATTTAAGCTTTTAAAAATATCTAAATATAAACGTAATATATACGTATTATATATATATATATATATATATATATATATATATATATATATATATATAATATACACACATATACACATATATGGTATATACAGTATATATATACAGTGTATATATATATATATATATATAATAATAGATTATATATATGTATATATACACACATATATGTGTGTATATATATACATACATACATACATATATATATATATATATATATACATAATAAATTATATATATGTATATATACACACATATATGTGTGTATATATATATATACATACATACATATATATTATATACACACACACATATATGTGTGTATGTGTGCGTGTGTGTTCTAAAATTTTCGGTGATCAATCTATTCTGAAGAAGTGTTTTAATTCTTTCATTCTACCTTGTTTTGAGTATTGTTCTCCTGTCTGGTCTTCAGCTGCTGATTCTCATCTTAATTTGTTGGACGGAAACTTACGGTCTATTAAATTTCTAATTCATGATCTAGATATTAATCTCTGGCACCGTCGTTCAATTAGTTCATTATGCATAAGATTTTTCATAACTCTGACCATCCTTTACATTCAGATCTCCCTGGACAATTCTATCCTGTTCGTAATACTAGGCAGGCAGTTAATTCTAATAGCCAGGCCTTCTCCATCACGAGGCTCAATACTACGCAGTACTCTAGAAGTTTT
This sequence comes from Palaemon carinicauda, assembly GCF_036898095.1. Lineage (NCBI taxonomy): Eukaryota > Metazoa > Arthropoda > Malacostraca > Decapoda > Palaemonidae > Palaemon > Palaemon carinicauda. The sequence goes on along the minus strand of NC_090732.1, from coordinate 126,885,554 downwards.
ATTCCAGCTGTGACCATGTTGTGGAATGATCTTCCTAATCGGTGGAACTTCATATATACATATATATATATATATGTATATATATATATATATATATATATATATATATATATATATATATATCAGATCTATTTAAATGTTGTTACTGATCTTAAAATATTCTATTTTATTTATTAATTTCTTGTCAAGTATAGTTTATTTGTTGTTACCGTATTTCCTTTCCTAACTGAGTGTTTTTCCAATTAGGGTTGTAGATTGGTTGATAATACAATCACACATATGCATATATATATATATATATATATATATATATGCAAATATATATATATATATATATATATATATATATATATATATATATATATATATATATATATATATATATATATATATATATATACTCTTAAATTTAAGCATGATTCAATTCACCTAATTCATCATTTATCTTCTTTTACGAATTACTTTCTTAATATTTTTCATTTGTTTAATCTAATAAACTTTTACATAATAATAATAATAATAATAATAATAATAAAAATTTTCAAGAAGGTTCCAAGCTGGACGCTCTCTCTCTCTCTCTCTCTCTCTCTCTCTCTCTCTCTCTCTCTCTCTCTCTCTCTCTCTCTCTCTCTCTCTCTCAAAAATCCTTTAAAATTTTGCAGGATACGCCGTAAGGATGCTGCTTTGTATCCTGTCTCCGCCCACCTCAACTGCCCAGGTATAAAAGGCTTCGGACACGCGTGGCCAGCTCAGTATATACCCAACCGCTGGTTACGACAGGTCACGGACGCTCCTTCGATTATCCGAGGCCCCTTTTTTTGGAGGACCGTGAAGTGATTGAGAAAGCCAAGAGTGATTTATATTGGGACAGGATGATTGAGCTTCTATAGCGATCGAGCTCTTGCAAAGTGACTGTTGGCAGTGTTTTTCTTCGAGGAAAAAAAAGGATTTTTTTGTCTTCAAACAAGGATTTTTAAATTGTCTTCAACACGTGTTAACATTAAGTGTTCTCCTTCGAAGAAAAAAAAGGATTTTTTTTGTCTTCAAAAAAGGATTTTTAAATTGTCTTCAACACGTGTTAAATCGATCGATACAATGGACACAGCCATCGTCTCTTACGAACAGATGGTTCACGCCTTCACGGATGCTTACACGACAGCCCTCAACACGTCCTCCTCCTCTTCTTCACGCCCTACGGTGGCGCCTTGTCGTGTCCCCACGCCCGACAGCGACTACAGCTCCCTGAGCCCTTCTTCAGCGCCTCAGAGTCCCTCTATTTCGTCAACCCACGCGGCCTGGTCGGCTTTCACGACGATGTCCCAGCTGGAATCTGTAGCGCCGACACCTTCTCCAGTTTCTTCTTCAGCATACGGCACCTGCACAGAGTACAAGCCCTTGTACACGGACATCACGACGCTCCTGCCGAAGGCATCGCCCGGAAAAGGGGCGCTCTTGCTTCCTCCTCCAGTGGCGACTTCACTGAGTTCTCCTCGACCAAACATCGGCCTAAAAATCGAAGACCAGAAGCTCTTGTGCGGCGACTTCGAGGTCCTCAGTCCATCCCCTAAAGCAGCACTGACGCCTTTAACAGCGATCGAGAATAAACAGGAACAGCCATTGCAGCAGCAACAGCAGACAGCCGCACCCGCCAAAAGCACTTCGAAAGCAGCACGTGGCGGCGGACGCTGCAACAGGAAGCAACGGTCGGGGCGTGAAGTGACCGAAGTGCTTCGCAAGAAGAGGCGACTGGCAGCCAACGCCCGCGAGAGAAGACGCATGGACAACCTAAACAAGGCGTTCGATCGACTCTGCGCCGTCTTGCCGAAAATGTACGACGACAGGAAGCTGTCGAAATACGACACACTCCAGATGGCGCAGATCTACATCACGACGCTGGCTGATCTACTGGTGTAGCCTCCAAGGAGGGAGGTTTTTCCAGAATCCAGGACTCCATTTTCCTTCGGATGCGTTTATCTCATCAAGCTTCCAGGTTCGAAAGATGAAGGAGGTTTTCCAGAATGCAGGAGACATTTCTTCAAGCTTCCAGGATGTTTTCCAGAATCAAGAACCAGCCCAGAACCCGTTTACCCAAGCTTCCAGGAGATTTTCCAGAATCCAGAACCCGTTCACCCAGGCTTCCAGGAGGTTTTTCCAGAATAAAGAACCCATTGCCTCAAGCTTCCAGAAGGTTTTCCAGAATCAAGAACCCAATTCCTCAAGCTTCCAGAAGGTTTTCCAGAATCCAGAACCCAATTCCTCAAGCTTCCAGGAGGTTTTCCAGAATCCAGAACCTATTTCCTAAACCTTCCAGGTTCGACTAACGAGGAAAAGCAAAGGGTGAACATTGTAACAAGGAGGTTTACATTCAATCACTGGACTAGAGTACCTCCTTACCTCCGCTACCTCCAGTTGTAAGCAATCCTTTTGTCTTCCAGAAGTTGACGGTCTCGAGAGAGAGAGAGAGAGAGAGAGAGAGAGAGAGAGAGAGAGAGAGAATTGCTTGCCAATTAATGGTCCCTCCGTTTTTTGAACTTGTATTAAGTTTTAAGGTTTCGCAATTCCTCACTTGTAAATAACATTAGGGACGACACCTTTTCATTCATTTACCTGTGAAGTACAAGTTTAATCTTCGTATGTATATATGCACATACAAACATACACGTGTATACGTGTATACATGTATGTTTAATGGCTCGATACTTAATATTAAAGTGTTGTAAAGTACTTAAAATACTTGAAAGTATTTAAATACTTTGAAAATACTTTTGAACTTTGACCTCAACTTGTACTTTCAGGATATTGTAAAAAAACGTAAAATATTGTAAAATATTGTAACTTGTAAAAGACACATATTTGATGGCTGTGAGCCCCGATTGATATACTGATATTTTACATAGTTTATAATCTTTAATGATTATGCCGACAGTATTCCATCTTTATTGTCATATTGGGCTATTTCTATTTTGTTTTCACTGTTCAATTCAATGCCAAATGGTTAGGGTAGAATATTTATGATTGACTGAACCAATTTCATGTTGGATTTTATGTGAAATGTGGTAGATTTCATGTTGGATTTTATGTGAAATGTGGTAGATTTCATGTTGGATTTTATGTGAAATGTGGTAGATTTCATGTTTGATTTTATGTGAAATGTGGTAGATTTCATGTTGATTTTTATGTGAAATGTGGTAGATTTCATGTTGATTTTTATGTGAAATGTGGTAGATTTCATGTTGGATTTTATGTGAAATGTGGTAGATTTCATGTTGGATTTTATGTGAAATGTGGTAGATTTCATGTTGGATTTTATGTGAAATGTGGTAGATTTCATGTTGGATTTTATGTGAAATGTGGTAGATTTCATGTTGGATTTAATGTGAAATGTGGTAGATTTCATGTTGAATTTTATGTGAAATGTGGTAGATTTCATGTTGAATTTTATGTGAAATGTGGTAGATTTTCATGTTGAATTTGATGTGAAATGTGGTAGAGTTCATGTTGAGTTTTATGTGAAATGTGGTAGATTTCATGTTGGATTTTATGTGAAATGTGGTAGATTTCATGTTGGATTTTATGTGAAATGTGGTAGATTTCATGTTGGATTTTATGTGAAATGTGGTAGATTTCATGTTGGATTTTATGTGAAATGTGGTAGATTTCATGTTGGATTTTATGTGAAATGTGGTAGATTTCATGTTGAATTTTATGTGAAATGTGGTAGATTTCATGTTGGATTTTATGTGAAATGGGGTAGATTTCATGTTGGATTTTATGTGAAATGGGGTAGATTTCATGTTGGATTTTATGTGAAATGTGGTAGATTTCATGTTGGATTTTATGTGAAATGTGGTAGATTTCATGTTGGATTTTATGTGAAATGGGGTAGATTTCATGTTGGATTTTATGTGAAATGGGGTAGATTTCATGTTGGATTTTATGTGAAATGGGGTAGATTTCATGTTGGATTTTATGTGAAATGTGGTAGATTTCATGTTGGATTTTATGTGAAATGGGGTAGATTTCATGTTGGATTTTATGTGAAATGGGGTAGATTTCATGTTGGATTTTATGTGAAATGTGGTAGATTTCATGTTGGATTTTATGTGAAATGTGGTAGATTTCATGTTGGATTTTATGTGAAATGTGGTAGATTTCATGTTGGATTTTATGTGAAATGTGGTAGATTTCATGTTGGATTTTATGTGAAATGTGGTAGATTTCATGTTGGATTTTATGTGAAATGTGGTAGATTTCATGTTGGATTTTATGTGAAATGTGGTAGATTTCATGTTGGATTTTATGTGAAATGTGGTAGATTTCATGTTGGATTTTATGTGAAATGTGGTAGATTTCATGTTGGATTTTATGTGAAATGGGGTAGATTTCATGTTGGATTTTATGTGAAATGTGGTAGATTTCATGTTGGATTTTATGTGAAATGTGGTAGATTTCATGTTGGATTTTATGTGAAATGGGGTAGATTTCATGTTGGATTTTATGTGAAATGGGGTAGATTTCATGTTGGATTTTATGTGAAATGTGGTAGATTTCATGTTGGATTTTATGTGAAATGTGGTAGATTTCATGTTGGATTTTATGTGAAATGTGGTAGATTTCATGTTGGATTTTATGTGAAATGTGGTAGATTTCATGTTGGATTTTATGTGAAATGTGGTAGATTTCATGTTGGATTTTATGTGAAATGTGGTAGATTTCATGTTGAATTTTATGTGAAATGTGGTAGATTTCATGTTGAATTTTATGTGAAATGTGGTAGATTTCATGTTGGATTTTATGTGAAATGTGGTAGATTTCATGTTGAATTTTATGTGAAATGTGGTAGATTTCATGTTGAATTTTATGTGAAATGGGGTAGATTTCATGTTGGATTTTATGTGAAATGTGGTAGATTTCATGTTGGATTTTATGTGAAATGTGGTAGATTTCATGTTGAATTTTATGTGAAATGGGGTAGATTTCATGTTGGATTTTATGTGAAATGTGGTAGATTTCATGTTGGATTTTATGTGAAATGTGGTAGATTTCATGTTGGATTTTATGTGAAATGGGGTAGATTTCATGTTGGATTTTATGTGAAATGTGGTAGATTTCATGTTGGATTTTATGTGAAATGGGGTAGATTTCATGTTGAATTTTATGTGAAATGTGGTAGATTTCATGTTGGATTTTATGTGAAATGTGGTAGATTTCATGTTGGATTTTATGTGAAATGTGGTAGATTTCATGTTGAATTTTATGTGAAATGTGGTAGATTTCATGTTGAATTTTATGTGAAATGTGGTAGATTTCATGTTGGATTTTATGTGAAATGTGGTAGATTTCATGTTGGATTTTATGTGAAATGTGGTAGATTTCATGTTGAATTTTATGTGAAATGTGGTAGATTTCATGTTGAATTTTATGTGAAATGTGGTAGATTTCATGTTGGATTTTATGTGAAATGTGGTAGATTTCATGTTGAATTTTATGTGAAATGTGGTAGATTTCATGTTGAATTTTATGTGAAATGGGGTAGATTTCATGTTGGATTTTATGTGAAATGTGGTAGATTTCATGTTGGATTTTATGTGAAATGTGGTAGATTTCATGTTGAATTTTATGTGAAATGTGGTAGATTTCATGTTGGATTTTATGTGAAATGTGGTAGATTTCATGTTGAATTTTATGTGAAATGTGGTAGATTTCATGTTGGATTTTATGTGAAATGTGGTAGATTTCATGTTGGATTTTATGTGAAATGTGGTAGATTTCATGTTGAATTTTATGTGAAATGTGGTAGATTTCATGTTGGATTTTATGTGAAATGTGGTAGATTTCATGTTGAATTTTATGTGAAATGTGGTAGATTTCATGTTGGATTTTATGTGAAATGTGGTAGATTTCATGTTGGATTTTATGTGAAATGTGGTAGATTTCATGTTGAATTTTATGTGAAATGTGGTAGATTTCATGTTGAATTTTATGTGAAATGTGGTAGATTTCATGTTGGATTTTATGTGAAATGTGGTAGATTTCATGTTGAATTTTATGTGAAATGTGGTAGATTTCATGTTGAATTTTATGTGAAATGTGGTAGATTTCATGTTGGATTTTATGTGAAATGTGGTAGATTTCATGTTGGATTTTATGTGAAATGTGGTAGATTTCATGTTGGATTTTATGTGAAATGTGGTAGATTTCATGTTGAATTTTATGTGAAATGGGGTAGATTTCATGTTGGATTTTATGTGAAATGTGGTAGATTTCATGTTGATTTTTATGTGAAATGTGGTAGATTTCATGTTGGATTTCATGTGAAATGTGGTAGATTTCATGTTGGATTTTATGTGAAATGTGGTAGATTTCATGTTGGATTTTATGTGAAATGTGGTAGATTTCATGTTGGATTTTATGTGAAATGTGGTAGATTTCATGTTGGATTTTATGTGAAATGTGGTAGATTTCATGTTGAATTTTATGTGAAATGGGGTAGATTTCATGTTGGATTTTATGTGAAATGTGGTAGATTTCATGTTGATTTTTATGTGAAATGTGGTAGATTTCATGTTGGATTTCATGTGAAATGTGGTAGATTTCATGTTGGATTTTATGTGAAATGTGGTAGATTTCATGTTGATTTTTATGTGAAATGTGGTAGATTTCATGTTGAATTTTATGTGAAATGTGGTAGATTTCATGTTGATTTTTATGTGAAATGTGGTAGATTTCATGTTGATTTTTATGTGAAATGTGGTAGATTTCATGTTGATTTTTATGTGAAATGTGGTAGATTTCATGTTGGATTTCATGTGAAATGTGGTAGATTTCATGTTGGATTTTATGTGAAATGTGGTAGATTTCATGTTGGATTTTATGTGAAATGTGGTAGATTTCATGTTGAATTTTATGTGAAATGTGGTAGATTTCATGTTGATTTTTATGTGAAATGTGGTAGATTTCATGTTGGATTTCATGTGAAATGTGGTAGATTTCATGTTGGATTTTATGTGAAATGTGGTAGATTTCATGTTGATTTTTATGTGAAATGTGGTAGATTTCATGTTGGATTTCATGTGAAATGTGGTAGATTTCATGTTGGATTTTATGTGAAATGTGGTAGATTTCATGTTGGATTTCATGTGAAATGTGGTAGATTTCATGTTGAATTTTATGTGAAATGTGGTAGATTTCATGTTGAATTTTATGTGAAATGTGGTAGATTTCATGTTGATTTTTATGTGAAATGTGGTAGATTTCATGTTGAATTTTATGTGAAATGTGGTAGATTTCATGTTGGATTTCATGTGAAATGTGGTAGATTTCATGTTGGATTTTATGTGAAATGTGGTAGATTTCATGTTGGATTTTATGTGAAATGTGGTAGATTTCATGTTGGATTTCATGTGAAATGTGGTAGATTTCATGTTGAATTTTATGTGAAATGTGGTAGATTTCATGTTGAATTTTATGTGAAATGTGGTAGATTTCATGTTGATTTTTATGTGAAATGTGGTAGATTTCATGTTGATTTTTATGTGAAATGTGGTAGATTTCATGTTGGATTTTATGTGAAATGTGGTAGATTTCATGTTGATTTTTATGTGAAATGTGGTAGATTTCATGTTGATTTTTATGTGAAATGTGGTAGATTTCATGTTGATTTTTATGTGAAATGTGGTAGATTTCATGTTGGATTTCATGTGAAATGTGGTAGATTTCATGTTGGATTTTATGTGAAATGTGGTAGATTTCATGTTGGATTTTATGTGAAATGTGGTAGATTTCATGTTGGATTTCATGTGAAATGTGGTAGATTTCATGTTGAATTTTATGTGAAATGTGGTAGATTTCATGTTGATTTTTATGTGAAATGTGGTAGATTTCATGTTGAATTTTATGTGAAATGTGGTAGATTTCATGTTGATTTTTATGTGAAATGTGGTAGATTTCATGTTGATTTTTATGTGAAATGTGGTAGATTTCATGTTGGATTTCATGTGAAATGTGGTAGATTTCATGTTGGATTTTATGTGAAATGTGGTAGATTTCATGTTGATTTTTATGTGAAATGTGGTAGATTTCATGTTTGATTTCATGTGAAATGTGGTAGATTTCATGTTGGATTTTATGTGAAATGTGGTAGATTTCATGTTGGATTTTATGTGAAATGTGGTAGATTTCATGTTGGTTTTATGTGAAATGTGGTAGATTTCATGTTGGATTTTATGTGAAATGTAAAAATATTGAGTGATATGATATTTTTAAATGTGAAACTTATAAATATTGAATTACATTTTTAAATGTGAAACTTATAAATATTGAATTACATTTTTAAATGTGAAACTTATAAATATTGTATTACATTTTTAAATGTGAAACGTATAAATATTGAGTGATATTTTTAAATGTGAAATTTATAAATATTGAATTACATTCTAATTTGAAAATGAATTTTATATAATTAACAATCTTTTGGGAATTAAACTAAAAAAATGTATGAAATAAAATTTTTTGAAATAAAATCAATAAAGAAAATTAACTTTTATAAAAAAAAAATATTTAATTTCTTTGGGTTTTTGGTAAAAGCATAAAATACTGTATTTTGTAAGTGTTTTTGTAAAAGCATAAAATATTGAATTTTAAAGAAGTGTTTTTGTAAAAGTATAAAAAACTGTATTTCATACAAGGGATTTTTTACAAGCATAAAATATTGTATTTTAATGAAGAGTTTTTGTAAAAGTATAAAATACTGTATTTTATCTGCCACATCACATTTAAAATATATAAAAAATACTGTATTTTGGTAAAAGCATAAAATATTGCATTTTAGAGAAGTGTTTTTGTAAAAGTATAAAATACTGTATTTTTATTTGTCACATCACATTTAAAATATATAAAAAATACTGTATTTTGGTAAAAGCATAAAATATTGTATTTTGTAAAAGTGTTTTTGTAAAAGTATAAAATACTGTATTTTATTTGCCACATCACATTTAAAATATATAAAAGAAATACTGTATTCTGTTCAACTGTATATTTTACTGTATATTCCTGTATTATATTCATCTTATTTCAAAAAGACTAAAGACTCATCTTGTCTTTTGCATCTTTTAAAATACATTCCGT
>NC_090732.1:126864174-126875928 GCF_036898095.1 Palaemon carinicauda | reverse complement strand
GGAGTGGTTAAATACTGTTTCTCCTACTGATCATCATGGCTTAAAACCATTAAATTATGCAACTAAGCTATAGGCAAATGATAATGGTAGCTATATATATATATATATATATATACATACATATATACATATATATATACATATATATATGTATGTATATATATATATATATATATATACACACACACACGCACACAAGTCAGGTGCGTGTTTAACATTAATGTTCAGTATGCCTGCAGCATAAGGAAGTAATAAACTGCCTTTGCTTCCTAATTATTGTAGAAAAGGCAACGAATATCAAACTAATCAAAATGTAAGTAGGAAATGGAGATGGAGATGGTTTGGGCATGCCCTTCACACTCCCCAAGAGAGATTAGTTCACCAAACGTTCAGATGGGCACCACAAGGCACTAAAAGAGTTGGAAGACCCAGGCTTACATGGCTGAGGACTATGAAGCGCGAAGTAGATGATGAATGGAGAAGTATTGAATTAAAAGCTCATGCTAGAGACGACTGGCGAAATCTAACTGAGGCCCGTGTCGCATTCATTATGGTCTTTGGCATATGAAGAAAAGGCACATTTTGTGGAAAGAAAGTTACAAATGACAATATTACGTTTATATTTTCTCAGTAGAATTAATGGTAGAAAATGTTGTTTACAAAGTCCCTGCGGCGCATAGTATCAAAGGTTTTTTCCTTTTATTTCCGTCTCTGTTTTTTTATCTGTTCAACATCCTTGTCTTTTGCTACGATCAGATATGGACCCTCTCATTGAAAAACAAGTCCTTAGGATGAGTCCACTGAGAGTCTACACAAGTGACTCAATGGTCTTGTTACACTACTACTACTACTACTACTACTACTACTACTACTACTACTACTATTATTATTATTATTATTATTATTATTATTATTATTATTATTATTATTATTATTATTACTTGCTAAGCTGCAGCCCTAGTTGGAAAAGCAGGATGCTATAAGCCCAGGGGCTCCAACAGGGAAAATAATAATAATAATAATAATAATAATAATAATAATAATAATAATAATATGATGATGATGATGATGATGAGGATGAGTGACTTAATGTTCTTGTTACACTGCTGTTACTGCTACTGCTAATAATAATAATAATAATAATAATAATAATAATAATAATAATAATGATAATAAAAATAATAATAAGTCTTATGAGAGTGACTCAATGGCCTTGTTACACTGCTGCTGCTACTTCTGCTGATAATAATAATAATAAAAATATTTCAAAAATTTTACTGATAAAAAGAAAATTAATAAACAAACACGAAACCCAAAATAAACCTGTTTAATGAATACTTTTAATGGTCAACTTATGAATTATGGCAGGTTGCAAAACAGAAAGGAAGGATAACTGAAATATACAGTAAAGGCTAAAGATAATGATCTAAATGGTCATAACATAGTTGAATCGGTAGAACTTCAAAAGTTCAAATTTGCAGCAAATGTTATGTTGAATAGACTGACGTAAGTAATTCTATAGTTTATATATGAAATATCTGTTTTAATATTGTTACTGTTTTTTTTAAATATTTTATTTCAATTGTTCATTATTTCTCATATCGTTTATCTATTTCCTTTCCTCTCTGGGTTATTTTTCCATGTTGGAGCTTCTTGCTTTTCCAACAAGGGATGTAGCTTAGCTAATAATAATAATAATAATAATAATATTAATAATAATAATCTTGGAGACCAAAAACCGTCCAAAGTAGTTGGAAGGCTAATCAATTAACCTTAATTCTCGTATATACGATTTAATAAACTTCCTATCGTTCTGGAAAAAAATGGCTAAACTTTAGAAATTTACATAGAGAGGCGTGAATAATAAAACCATTTAATGATTACAAGCAATTTTAAATACTTCGCTCGGAAATTAGTTGAAAAAAAAAGATAATTCTGTTTTATGAATCAACACGCATATAAGTAGAGAGGCACTCAGCAGTTTATTTCTCAACCTTTTGCTCGACCTTGACCTTGACCTTTGACCTTAACATGTATTAATTTGCGTGGATTTTCATACAATCAAATATGAACCAAGTATGAGGTCTCTGTAACAACGATGTTCCAAACTTATGGCTGAATACGTGAATCGGACATTTTGCTTGTCCGTGACCTTAACCCTCCAAAGTTTAATCGGTTCAATCTTTTTACATAAGTTAATCCCTGCAAGTTTCATTATTCTACGATTAAAATTGTGGCCAGGAAGCTATTCATAAACAATCAAACACAGGCACAAACAGGGGCGAAAACATAACCTCCTTCCAACTTCGTTGCAGGTAACAATAAGCAGATATTAACCGTTTGCAAGGAATTACATGCCACTGCTATTTCTCGAAAAAAAATTGAAGAAAAGAAAAAATGTAGAAATAGATAATTTGTGCAGAAGGAATATTCATTTCAAAGAATAAGGGCAGCAATGATTTCTTACAGTCACTTGAGCTGAATGCTAGAAACTTTCGCGAGTCTCAGCAAGTTGGATTCCAATCAAGAGATCTTCAGTTTATTGACAATGGTTGAGCAACAACATCATCACCAGTTACCTGAGAATGACCAGCAAGTCTTCCAAAACCAGGTTTGTCTTTACAATCCAACCAAAACTGAGAAGAATCCGCTGACTTAACCGGTTTTAGCAGTCCTTCATGCTATTCACTTCCCCTCCATGATTTTGTCTGCTTGCCTATGTAGTTCCTATGTAATTCGGACAGCCTACTTAGAAAAGGCGTTAACGCCATTACTAAAGAGAGATTTTTCATCGTTACTTTAAGCGTATAACAGAGCTCTCACCGAATTAGGCGAAAAAAACATTTAACTTCTTTGTAACCAGTTCTCGCAAGAAGTAACGTTCAAGAAGGAAATGTTACATTATTAAGATTATTATTATTATTACTATTACTTGCTAAGTAACAAACTAGTTGGAAAAGCAGGATGATATAAATCCAAGGACTCTAACAAGGAAAATAGCCCAGTGAGGGAAGGAAATAAGATAGAACGGTGTGCTCAACTGTACCCTCAAGGAAGAGACCTCTAACCAAAGACAGTGGAAGACCATGGTCCAGAGGTTACAGCACTACCCATGACTAGTAGAGAACAATGGTTTGATTTTGGAGTGTCTTTCTCTTAGAAGAGCTGCTAACCATAGCTAAAGAGTCACTTCTACCCTTGCCAAGAGGCAAGGTAGCCACTGAACAATTACAGTGCAATAGTTAACCCCTTGACCGAAGAAGAATATAAACAGTACTTCTACATATGCAAAAACTTTCATTCTAAATAGGTCCTCATCATACAAGATGGAAATTATTTGTGCAGTTATAAATGTATCAAACCGCCATCAGGTTTTACTTATTTCCGCCAATGCCAAGTCCGGACAAAAAGAAGGTAGATCAGCAAATGCCTCGAGTTATCTCAAGAATGCGGTCGTATATCTTTCAGCATGAAATCTTCCTAATGTTCATGTTGAACAGCACATCCTCAACTTGCTAGACATTCCACATCTCTTCTTCAACAAAACAAACAGTTATTTGTTGATGTTTGTAAACTATTCCGGGAAGAACGAAGCGAGGTTTCTCTTATAAGGGCAAAGACTTTGATCACCTTCCCATGACTGACGTGACTGTCACGTTGAAAAGAAGACTTAATTAAGTAGATTATCAGGACAGTGAGTTTTCTGCTTTCTAAGGAAATTAGCAGTTGCCGTCGAGCCATTTAATTGAAAGTAATTTAATTATATATCTCCCAAGTTTTAAAAATTATGCCGATCCTTAGGCCAGACAAAAGGAGAGGGGTTGGTGCTTGGGAGAATAAAGCTAAGGTTGAGTGCTTGGGGTAACCACAGGGCCTTATTAAGTACAGGGCTTATCTGGAACTTGCAACAGCTCTTATCGATCTTGCGTAAGCCGCAATGGGCCATGGCGATCTCCAAAAAATAACTTTATTTAAGAGCGAAATGCTAATAAGACTATTTCAAAAGGGCGAAAATGCCATAAATCACCATCTCTCGCTACAAAACTGCAGTTTATTTTTCACTTCTTAATTTAATTGAAAATTTGAGTTTGGCAGTATTTTTCACTTATATTTCTTCACGCTATATCCTTAAACTTAAGCTCCTTATATCCTCTAATTCTTTGTCCCCATCCTTCTTTCTCACTCTCTCTTCTACGTAATTCTTTGTGGAACCCCCTTCCCAAATCCCCCCTCTCTCTCCCTCCATCCGCTGAGGTAAGGTAGGAGTCCCCACCTCCGAAATGTAGGTCATCAGCTGCTCCTTTAGAAAAGTGAAACCGAGCTCCGGATGCCCCACGTGGGAGCCCGTCCCTTCCTTCTCTCATTTCCTATCGTGGACTGAATCTACCTTATAACCCTATTCTGCCCTACTGTTTGATAGATAACAATTCTCACAACTATATATATTCCATTTTATTTACTTTCTTCATGAATATTTATGGGGTTTTCATTAATGAAACCTATAAAAAATATACAGACATTTTTGAGAAAGAAAATTATGCATTCTACCCTTACTATGTTTATACTAAACCATCTTCATTATTCATATGCTTAGTGCCTTGTAAACAAAACTCATCTGGTTTCTGAAAAAGCTTCAGGGAAGACCTAGCCAGAGAACGCTTGAGATTCTTAGCCCACATCCATTTGTAGCCCAAAAACCCATCATCAGCCTTACACCATGTCTATTACGTTTTTACCTGCTCAACCCGGATCCCTTACCAACCCCTCCTCCTATCCATCCAACCACAGTGATTCCACTCACCTGGGCACCATCCCCAGCGCCCCTGGGATCCCCCATTGATTACCTTTCCACATCTTACCTTCCCAAGGTAGTTCGTTGCCCCTTGAACACGGTTGATTCATTTCTCTACCTGGCGTAAAGTGATGGACCACAACAAAGGCTATTTTTAGGGATCCTCTTCTTTGACGTCTTCTTTCTTCCAACTCATTTTCTTTCTTTTCATTTGAAAGTCATACCTCACTACAGCCTCAATACTGTCACGCCATCCATGTTCTGAACGTAATACCATGATCCTTGCTCTTATTTGGAAACTATCTGAAAAGTTCACACTGTAACGGGACAGTTTTTCTGTATCTCCGAATCCTGAATTTCAGACTCTCTCTCTCTCTCTCTCTCTCTCTCTCTCTCTCTCTCATTTAGTACTCAAGCAATATTTTTCTAAATTTTGGTTGAATGTAAATATAGAATTGATTTTTATAATCCATTTATTGTGAATTTTATGCAAATAATTAATATTGTTATGTAGCAGAATAACCATTTCATAATGGAATAAAGATTTTTGAGTTTGACTTTGACTCTCTCTCTCTCTCTCTCTCTCTCTCTCTCTCTCTCTCTCTTCGAACATTTACTAAAATGAACCATAAAGTGTAAATAGACTTATCTTTGCAGTTTTTAATCTAATAACCTTTCTTTCTCGCTTTATCAAGAAATTTGTCATCAATAACCCCACTGTACAAATACAAAATTACAGTATGTAAAAACCTTAAGACGACCAACTCTACGGGAAAATCAAGGAGAAAATATCATATTCTTCTGTAAAGGTCTTAAACTTAATGACATTAAAATTTAACAATTGATAATCATAGAGAAGATTGGATTGCAATGGATTTAATTAAGGTACAGAGCCCTGCGCTGAGGCATGGGAGGCCATTCAGCGCCTAAGTGTATCAAGGGGGTCAAAGGAACCCTTAATTAATCACTACAGTAGAGTGCATGAATCACGAAACAGATATATATATATATATATATATATATACATACATATATATTATTATTATTATTATTACTAGCCAAGCTACAACCCTAGTTGGAAAAGTAAGATGCTATATGCCAAAGGGTTCCAATAGGGAAAAATAGCCCAGTGAGGAAAGGAAATAAGGAAATAAATAAATGATGAGAATAATTTAACAATATATCATTCTAAATTCCGTAACAGCGTCAAAACAGATATGGCCTATATAAACTATTAACAGCGTCAAAAACAGATATGTCATATATAAACTATACTCATGTCAACCTGGTCAACATAAAAACATATATATATATATATATATATATGTGTGTGTGTGTGTGTATGTATATGCATCATCTCCGACATGAGCTGATGAAGTTTAAAAAAGTAAATCAGAAAATAAACAAAAGAAGATACCCTCTCAACTTTCAAAAATATAGAAAGATTAGATATTGGTGGAGAAAATAAACCTGCTGGGAACATATAGAAGCTGAGGTATTGTTAGCAGTAAATTCTTTAATGTTTGGTAAGTAAAGAAAAATATGCAAACGAAAGAAATTCCCTGATCAAAATCTTATTAGTAAAACAACAATAAGCAAAATAATGGGAAAAATACAATATAATTCCTAGAGAATTACTTAAGTAGGTAATATTTGCGCCGCATATGTTCCAAGGAAAGTGACACGTGCTTGGACCATTTCCTAGAGAAATATGTCAAGACTGTTAGAAAAGAGTGAAAGTAGGTAAAAGCTGACATTTAGGATACAGTTGTGAAGGGATGGGTTGCACAGAACGGACTTCCGGACACGGGATTGGTATTCCTCCTCTCGCTGCCTTTCTCTGGAGGTCTGTAGCATTGCCCATGTGCTGATGCAATGATTTTGCCTTAAAAGGCGCCACGTTGAGAGAGAGAGAGAGAGAGAGAGAGAGAGAGAGAGAGAGAGAGTCAAATGTCAAAGTCAGTCAAAAATCTTTATTTCCTTACAAAGAGAGGGAGTTAAGGTTTTATGGCGAGAGAGAGAGAGAGAGAGAGAGAGAGAGAGAGAGAGATTGATTTGAGGTTTTCTGTCATGAGAGAGAGAGAGAGAGAGAGAGAGAGAGAGATTGTTTGATTTGAGGTTTTCTTGCATGAGAGAGAGAGAGAGAGAGAGAGAGAGAGAGAGAGAGAAAATCTTCACCACACGACAAAAAGATACAAAAGCACGGGTATTTAAAAAAAAAATACCTGATAACACACTTCTTGCTGTGACCTAGTTTTCAAGTTCTTTATACTTTGGCAAAACTCGATCTTTTACTCAATAAACTCTGGACTTGATCCCCTTTATTGGTGTAGCTCTATTATCTAAATTACCCAATCGACCTACCACTGGAGATTACTTTAACCTTGAGGTCAACATGGAATGATAAAGAGCCCAGGTCATCCAGAGGGGTCACGGAGAGGCCTCCCTTCTGATGTCTTCTTTCAAGAATGTTATTTTCATTTTTATTATTACTCAAGTGAGAAGCGAGTAAAATTAACATGGAAACACAGAAGAAGGAGGGGAATTCCGCACATTAGCAATAAATGGTATGAAAGATTCATCGAACTGTTTGATAATCAAATACATGACCTCAAGTTTTTCATTGTATTAGTGAAATAAAGCTTTTCAATTTTACCATTTCTTTAAATAAGCCTACATATAAGAAAAGTAAAGTTGATTGACGTTTACTATACTGTATTTCCATTGGAAAATTGCTAATGGTGGCTATAGAGCTATAGGGAATCAAGTGTTCCCGTAAAATCCTAATAAGTTGGAATGTTTTACGGACGTATACGTGTCTAATGACTTCATTCACATAATTTTATTTGACAGTTTGAATTACTTTTAAAATGAATTGAAAAGAAAAATTACGCCGGAGAGAGAGATTTTTATCTATTCTAAGTATATTAAGAACCAATCAATATAATGCGTAATAAACACCAACCCCCCACACACATACATACATACATACACATACACACACACACACACACACAACACACACATATATATATATATATATATATATATAGATAGATAGATAGATAGATAATTTTGCACATTTGTACGTGTTTTCATAAGTATTCATATAAGCCATAAATACCTCTAATATAGGACTCTCTTTGCCAAGGTATCCGAGACCCAAGGGCGAAAACTTTAATATCTTGCATAGGAGTTATTTTGACTCCTAGAGATCAAAGATATCCCTATGAGGAAAAGAAGTCGGAGGCTAGAGAGAGAGAGAGAGAGAGAGAGAGAGAGAGAGAGGAGGGGAGAATTACCTTGTAGAACAGGCATGCGTGTAAGATGGTTAGATGGCGTAGGGTGTCCAGGGAGGGTCTCTAGTTCAAAGATCCGGTTTGTGGCTCCACATGGAACGGGCGTTACGAGATCGGCCTAACTGATCAATAGATTAAATGTCACAGTCATAGAGAAGAAAGGCAAGAAGAAAGGTTAACTTTTTTTTTATTTTGTTTTTCTTAAATGAGACTATTTTCATGTCTGCTGAAAATTAGGAATTCGAGAACCATTGTTTTAGAGAGGTCATCCCACAAAAAACAATCACTAATTAACAGAAAAATTAAAACTATCTGTAGTGGAATTCTTTACGGTTGTTTACTAAAACAGAAGAATTTCGAAGGAGAACAAAACTATTTTTGAAAAGGAATAGCACGACGAAATGGATAGGTGTGAGAGAGAGAGAGAGAGAGAGAGAGAGAGAGAGAGAGAGAGAGAGCTTCATGGAGCAGGCAAACTCAGGACAAAGGGTATTGGGCAACAGAAAGGGATGAAAAGTAGGTCAACGAGGGAGGTGTGGTTGAAGGGGGCGGCATCCGTACCAAGGGAGGGAAAGGAAAAGGGAGAGGGAGGGGAGTAGCTATGGTTGAGCTTAGAACAGGATCCCAAGCAGGATATAGATCACATGATGGGATTTAGGCCTATAATAGATGAGAAAAGGGCCTTTTTTATGTCTGAGATCTAATCCCATCTCTCTCTCTCTCTCTCTCTCTCTCTCTCTCTCTGAAAGGGATATAAATTTCACCCTCTCTCAATGTGAAATATAATATTCATCGAACCTTTAATTCAGAAAAAAACTATAAAATCTACTAATATGTTTATATGAAAATAGATTATGATACTCAATCATTCCTTTCTCTCTCTCTCTCTCTCTCTCTCTCTCTCTCTCTCTCTCTCTCTCTGATAATGGGATCAAATTTAACTATTCATCACAGTTCCGTATCAGAAAATAATATAGAGTAAAACATTACAGAAAATCACGTACAAAATTTGAATGAATAATTTCTGAATGTTAAATCGTTTGCATATATTGGCCTTTATTAGCAAAGCGGATGTGTACAGGAAGCAATGGCAATGCGTAAGGAGAATAAATGAAGCAATGAGATTCATTAGCATCTTGAGATGTATATTTAAACATGACATAATTTAGAGTTTAAAAAAGAGGCAAGCAGTACCAAAGGGGAAACGTTTTGTCCCCTTATTCACGTATGTGTCAAAGGGCAAGGAAGGGAGTCTCAAGGATTTCTAAGGAAATGTGAATATAATGAACATTTGTACTTAACAGTAATTTTTCATGTCTTCAGAAATAGTGCAGTATGGCAATTAATTTCCAATATAATTAGAATGCTTACTACTGAATTATGAGACTTTTACTAGCACGGGCTCTTGTTCCTGATACAGCCTGAATATAAGACAAATCAAGCAAACAATAATCCCAAATTGCCTGAGGCCGTTTGCTTGGAATATTCGTTACCCTTTTCTCTTTCATTTATGCTAATAATCAGTACAAAAGGAACAACTAATATAACTCGAATACTATAAGATCAATTGGTTGTTCTATTTATTCAACTGGCGTCAAGCCCTCATAGGTTATAAACACCACCTGGTGAGGGCAATCCAGAGCCCATGTGAGTCTCTTCCCCAATGGAACAAACCTCTGTAAAAAGGATTGGGTTACTCTTCATCGAGCAAGAGCTAAAGCTGGACGGTTCGCTTACCCTCTGCTGAGGGCCCATGTATGAATCCCATCCAGACCAGGATTGATAGAATACATCCTGATCCAGCCTATGGACCAGATACTTCGTAGGTGTGAACAGGGGCCAATCTGTAGATTTGGACTTCTACGAATATAATCAGGCTGCTATGCCGTGGGTACAATGTTAGCACGATAAGATATGATGATGATGAAGGTGACCAAATAATTGGAATACGGAAAAAGCGAGAGTAGGGAGATGATGTATGGAATTCTGGGCTAAAGCCAAGAGTTGGGACCGATAGGGTGTCACCGTGTCAGTCAAGGCGGAGGGAGAAAGGATATCTTTTGAAGGGTTCCACCCCCGTGAGAGGAGGATTACCTTTTCGAGGCCCTCTCGTTTTGAAGGATTTGAGAGAGAGAGAGAGAGAGAGAGAGAGAGAGAGAGAGAGAGAGAGAGAGAGAGAGAGAGAGGGGGGGGGGGGGAGGGGAGCCGTGTGTATGTTTTCAACGAAATAACATTAGGTCTGATCCGTACCAGGATGGGTACACCCAGAAAAAAACAGTACTCGTGGGCACATAATGCCCTTCAACATCTAGGAGGCAGGGCATGAACATAGCAATCTCATTCCCACCCACTTTCCGAAAACGGGAAATATAACACAGGTAGGCTCTCTCTCTCTCTCTCTCTCTCTCTCTCTCTCTCTCTCTCTCTCTCTCTCTCTCTCTGTATACCATACACACACACACACCTATATAAACACATACATACATATCTATCTATCTATATATATATATATATATATATATATATATATTATATATATATATATATATATATATATAGTATATGTGTGTGTGTAAATATCAACCACAATGGCATTTAATACCGAATACTATCTTGGGAATATATATCCACTGAATTCATTTTATGGTAATAGCTTTTGGCCGGGCAGAGATTCGAACCCCTACCTATTCAGCCGAAAACCATGCCTGCGAAGACTCGACCAACTGAGCCATCAAGCTGGTCGAGTCCTCGCAGGCATGGTTTCCGGCTGAATAAGTACGGGTTCGAATCTCTGCCCGGCCACAATCTATTGGCATAAAATGAATTCCAGTGGATATATTATATTTCCAAGATAGAATTCGATATCAAATGCCATTGTGGCTGATATTTACATTGATTGAAATCACGAGTGTTTAGTGTTATATATATATATATATATATATATATATATATATATATATATATATATATATATATATTTATATATATATATTAGTGTACACGATCTGTGAAAAAATGACGGCTAAATATGTAGATAGTTAATGCACACACACACAGATTCAACCCACCCAACCCCTTCCCCCTTTCCTAACTGCAACTCGCTTGTTCAGCAATTTGTGGGAGATTGTGGTTTCCGAGTGTATCTCTCCGAGTAACCCTCTCACTAGGGTATGTCTACTTCATCTTCTATCTACTGCAATGTGTCAGGAAATAAATATATTTACTTATATTTAGCCAGACACTTGTCCTTTATTTTACGCAAAGTTTTCGCCAGTCATCTCCATCTTGAGCTTTTAATTCAATAATTCTCCATTCATCATCGACCACTTCACGATTCATAGTTCTCAGCCATGTAGGCCTGGGTCTTCCAAGTCTTCTAGTGCCTTTCTTGGGGAGTGCGAAGAGTATGCCCAAACCATCTCCATCTAACCCTCACCATGATCTCATCCACATATGGCACTCGAGTAATCTCTTTTATAGTTCCATTTCTAATCCTGTCCTGCCATTTAACTCCCAATATTCTTCTGGGGGCTTTATTCTCAAATCTACTAAATCTGTTTGAGATTGTTTCATTGACATACCACGATTTATATTCACAACTAAATGTTATATTTATACTTCTCACGACCAGTTTTAAAACTCAAGAACAAAGCTACCAGTCAT
>NC_090732.1:126841674-126854174 GCF_036898095.1 Palaemon carinicauda | reverse complement strand
AAACTAAAACCAGCAGAAACATACGGGCTTGAAATAAAAACCCAGAACTGTGCGAAGTACCTTGAATAATTCGAATAAATTCTAAAGATTTTGTCATAAAATTTCCATTATGAGAGGATGATCGGAATTATTTTATCATGTAATATACTTTATTACACAATCTCTTCTGTTTTTATTAGTAACATCACATTTACGGTTTCGGTTACAATAAGCTTCAATGGCCTTTTGCATAAGTGATAAAAAATGTACCAAGAAAGCTGAAAATCTCGATTATTTGTATTTTGAATAGAAGAAATAAAAAATCTTGAAAATTTCAATCCATATATTTCTGTCAAGTTAACTTTACCTCAGTAACACTAATTGGTATACCCTACATATTGCTTCTCTAGTAAGATACAATGGCTTGGAAACAAATATATTTTTTCCCAGGTAAAAATACCTAAAGAAGAGCTGTGGACCCCTTGTTGGGTGGAAAAACCATTACAGGGTAGATGAGAATTTTCTTCAGAAGCCAGGATAAAAAAACTTTCGATAATGATAAATGTCAGGGAATAAAAATAACCGCATTCTCGGAGCTCTGTACGGTTTTAAACGCCTCAAACGTCCAGGGCACTAGGATTTGCACTTCCATATCTGGGGTTTTGAGTGTTTGTGAATGTGGTAGAATGAAATCTATGATAGTATATCTGTTTAAGGAGAGAAAAGTAATTGTGTTTTGGGGTATCTATTGGATAGAAACCTAGAGAAGGGGTAGCAACAGTAGCATCTTGATATTCTAGAGATAGGTAAAAGATCATGTTTGTTCAGGGAATAAGACTGAGTGCGGCAGGAATATTTTCCATTTCTATTGCGAGTATTTAAGAACCAGAAAAAAAAGTTTGTTTGATGAAGGATTAATTCCTGGTTTGGATTGGAAAACTGGTAAAGATAGTTGAGTTAGATAATCTATATGCAAAGGTATGTGGCAGAGAGATAGATATTTTTTGTAGTCAGGTAGGGATTTCCTGGATTACTAAGAACGGGTTTTGATTGTTGGAAATATATGTTTTCCAAAAATGCATGTTCGTAAATATACTTTAAAAATCATAACTGTCGAGGAAAGGAGTTTATTAGATTAAAAAGAGTTTATTGGATTATGACTGTGTTAGCAAATAGTACATGGCAGAGACCGTTTACGGATGTAATAAAAAGAAAAATAGTGATTGACTGAAATATATGTTCATTACTTGTCTGAGGTAAAAATCAAAATTGATAAAAGATCAAGTTGACACGGAAAGGGAGAGAAAATTGCTCCAAATATAATCAAGAAAAGGGGAAGCTTAGTTAAAGGAATCTTTATCATTTTGAATATTTATTATATATGTAAGATAAAAGAAAGTTTAATTATAAAAAAAATGAAAAGTTGTTAATGTGAGAATGAGTTTTGCTATGGGAGTGACTATTACGGATACAAGGGGGACAATAACACCTTGCTTGATGGTACACTCGGGCACACTATTCCATCTTATTTCTCTTCCTCATGTTTTGTTAAAGTTTTTATAGTTTACTTATGAGATATTTATATTACTGTTACTCTTCTTAAAATATTTTATTTTTCCTTGTTTCCTCTCCTCACTGGGCTTTTTTCCCTGTTGGAGCCCCTGGGCTTATAGCATCCTGCTTTTCCAACTAGGGTTGTAGCTTAGCAATTAATAATAATAATAATAATAATAATAATGATGATGATGATGATGATGATGATAATAATAATAACAATAATACGATACTGAAGAATTAAAATATCCAAACATTAGCTGTTACAAAGATAGTAATGTGAAGAGACACACCACTGCGTGTCACATATAATGGTAAAGGCAATAGAGAAAAAGGAAAATTATCAGAGCAAAATGTTAAAGTAATAATTCTGTTACATTGCATAGGCATATAAAAGTAATGTGACTGATGACAGTAAGATGATAGGAATGAGCCTCAGGATTTATAAAGCAATATGAGTGGTTGGCTTCATATATGAAAAAGTAAAGAGAATTGCACTGTCTATGTAAGCTGGCATCAGAATTTATAAAAATGGTTGAGCCAACTCTTCTATGTGAGGATAAACTGTGGGTACTGAATGCAGATGAAAGCAGATTTATCTGCAGCAGTTGAAATTGATTACCATAAAATATACAAGAGGGGAATATAGAGATATGTGCAAGTGCTAAAAGGCTGGGTTAAACGTAGTTAGAGTTTTGAGATTCTTAGATTATGTAAAAAAGAATGAAGAACGATAGATTGGTGAAAAGCCTTCATGGGAGGGAAGAAGAAAAGAAGGAGGTAGAAGATGTTACATAAAATTGTGGAAAAGGTAATGAAAAGGACGGTCTTCTTCCTCCAGGATGTGTGATGAACCATCCAAGATATAGGTGAATAGACCAGTGTGGGTGAAGGGTTCAACGAAATGCTGAAAATTTTCTGTGTAGCCATATAAAGTGGCTAATGCTGTGGAAATGTACTGCACAACGGATTCATCCATGATGCCGAAATTAAATCGCGAATGTTGCCAGCCCTGCTACGGATAAGGAATCCAGGCATATTTTATATTGTAGTTTCAACGTGTTTAAAGATTTAAAGGCCCCTCATGATTGGCAGAGGCAAGGAAGAAGATTTACAAAGCCATAGTTAGAAGGACAATGCCATAGAGACTGACCATAAATATATATCATCAGCGCCCAAGCCCACTCTCCACCAAAGCTAGGACCAGGGAGGGCCAGTCAATGGCTGCTGATGACACAGCAGGTAGACATATAGACTCCTCCAAAAGCCCCATCCTTTGCTCACAAAAATAGTGAGGTTGCAGACACTACAAGAAACTATCGAGCCTGAGCATGACTCGAACCACAGTCAGGCAGATGGCCTGGCAGGGACGAGATTTCTAGCTTCATGCCATTCGTCAATCTGGTTACGACCCACCACAGCCAACTTAATGAAAAAAAAAATCACCATGTAAGTCAATAAAGACATATGCATGTATAGTTATATATATATATATATATATATCTACATATATATATATATATATATATATATATATACACATATATATACACAGTATATAATATATATATACAGTATATATATATATATATATATATATATGTATATATATATATATATATATATATATATATATATATATATATATATATATATATATGTGTGTGTGTGTGTACACGTATACACACATATATATATATACATATATATATATATATATGTGTGTGTGTGTGTGTGTGTGTGTGTGTATACAGATGCATATACTTGAATTTAAGGAATACCTTTGATCACTACAATAGTAATGAAAAATAAGGGATGACTCGATTTGCTGACCTTTAACTCAAACCGCCAGTTAATTGCACAGCCCAAAGTCATTCCTGAACATTAGTAGGTTAGCAACTACACACTTTAATTGCAGCCCTCCCCCCTCCCGATCTCAAACCGTAATGAGATTTCCCACAATTAACAGTTCGCATGACAGCAACTCGTCTCGACCTGCAATTCTATGGAATCAGGATGTGGCTTTCTTTTGTGTGTGTGTGTGTGGTGTGTGTATATATATTTATATATATATATGTATATATATATATATATATATATATATATATATATATATATGTATATATATATAGTATATATATATATATATATATATATATATATATATATATGTATGTATATATAGTATATATAGATATATATATACATATATATATATAATATATATATATATATATATATATATATATATGTATGTATATATAGTATATATAGATATATATATATATACATATATATATATATATACATATATATATATGTATATATATATCTATATATATACACACACACACACATATATATATATATATATATATATACATATACATATATATATATATATACAGTATATATATATATATATATATATATATATATATATATATATATATATATATATATATATATGCATGGATGTTCAATAAAAACAACGAAAGGTATTTTACGCTTCTAGAAATCTTCATATATATTCATGAGTGAAAAAACCTCAGCATTTTTATTTTATTAAGATAGTTAACCACATATCCTATTACTAATTCCTTTATGGCTCCTTTTAAGCGTTTCTCTTTTAATCTACTGACAATGACATAGGAAATTTACGCAAATACCAATTTTGTATATTTTTTTTGTCTAAATGACGGCAAATAATTTGTATGTTATTGATTTATGAAATACTTATAAAAATCTCTCTGCGAGAGAGAGAGAGAGAGAGAGAGAGAGAGAGAGAGAGAGAGAGAGAGAGAGAGAGAGAGAGAGAGAGAGAGAGAGATGTAATAGGCAATTGCCAAAGGTATTCAATCCTATTGGAATAGTAATCAACTTGAGCTCTGTCGGTGGGGAATTAACCTGATTTGACCTACATTGCCAAATGAAATCACGTACACACTCGAGGGGAAATGAACAAACAATACAGGAATAAAAAACGAACATGCACACTCGCGTACACACGCAGGAATACACGGAGAAGAGTCATGCCTATACAAATAGAAGAAATGGAAAGAAAAAAATGGTTTCAGATCAGATGCAATCCACTCGCAGTAATAATGTTTTCCTCCATATCTTTATGTTTTATAAGTATGTGCTTCTTTTTAAGTCTATTTCAGTTGGTATATACACAAAACTAATAATGAATGGTCATTTTCTTCTACTGATAAAGCTTAGAATTAGATTCGTTATTTTACAGCTGGCTCAATAACGTACTTTTTTTTAGGGGCATGCCTTTAGATTGCCCCATGGTTAACCCAATCCACATTCCTTCTCTTTCCCCTGTTTTATCTCATCTTTTTGGTAGCTAGGCTAGATAGGGCACATCATATTGC
Source organism: Palaemon carinicauda (assembly GCF_036898095.1). Lineage (NCBI taxonomy): Eukaryota > Metazoa > Arthropoda > Malacostraca > Decapoda > Palaemonidae > Palaemon > Palaemon carinicauda. Next base: position 126,849,261 of record NC_090732.1, on the reverse strand, counting down.
CTAAGCCCAAATCTCTGAATGATATTTGATTTAATTCGTCCCTACATGAGTCAATCATTTTAACCACCAGTTTTGTGGAAAAATCCAAGCCAGGATTACTTTCGGAAAGTGGGCCAGTGACCCAGTGACCTTATCAAGCCCTACCCGAAAAAGGAAACGAAGAAAAAGATAAGAGTTCAGCAGAGAGGTCAGAAGTCGAAAATCGAAATCTGACAAATGCAATATAATGGTCATGCCTTCTCCATCAAGAGGCTCAATAGTACACAGTATTTTAGAAGTTTTATTCCAGCTGTGACCGAGTTGAGGAATGATCTTACTAATCAGGTAGTTGAATCTGTGGAATTTCAAAATCTCAAACTTGCAGCGAATGTTTTCATATCAAACAGGCTGACATAAGTCTCTTTTTATAGTTTATTTATGAAAGATCTATTTTAATGTTGCTACTGTTCTTAAAATATGCGATTTTGATTGTTCATTACTTCTTGTGTAGTTTGTTTATTTCCTCATTTCCTTTCCTCTTGTTAGAGCCCTTGGGCTTTTAGCTTCCTGGTTTTCTAACTAGGGTTAGCTTAGCTAGTAATAATAATAACAATAACCGCAAAAATAACTTACAACCAGTCTTGAGAGACGTCTGAAGAACATACTTCGTGTCTAATAACCTGTTTATGAATGATTCCCTTTGCCTAAATATTCATTTTATCATATGTGTAGGGATACCAGGGTCAAGGACTTCAACCCAAATAGAAGTGAAAAAACTTCATCCAATGCAAGGATGTTCACATCGCCATCCATCGCGGGAAACGTTTAAATCTTATTAACGTCACTTTTTTTTTTAACTGTTACGTCATGATAAATAATATTAATGAGGAAAACGAATCTTTTACTTTGTGTAGGAGTGGAAATTGAGTATTACAGCTGTTAAGACTGAACAGGTGTCAGAAGGAGGTTTATCTTAGTGACAGACTTAGACCAATTACTACCTTAGGTAAGCAGGACAGAGAGCCTACATAGACGATGAAGTTTAGCATATAGTATATATATATATATATATATATATATATATATATATATATATATATATATATATATATATATATATATATATATATATAGCATTAACAGGTATTCATATTTAGATATACACACATTATACTGGTTATGTACATATATGACGTTAACATACTATGAAAAAACTTATGATTATGTCAAAACTTCAGCAGTAATGAAAGCCCTTCCAAGACAAAGAATAGAAGAATCTTATGTTAAAACACGAATATATCTATACAGAAAGTACAAAATCCTAAAACTACACAAGAGTGAGAAAATGCCGATTGAGAAACGAGTTAGACAGGGAGGTCCTCATCTCTCCTAATTTATTCACAGCATACCAAGAATAAGTTTTTAAGAACTTAGATTGAGAAAATGTAGTAATTAATGGGGAATACCTTAACAACTTTAGCTTTGCAAATAACTTAGTTCTATTTAGTAAATCATGGGAGAGATTGCAAAAGATGAAAGACGATTTGAATAGAGAAAGCAGAAATGTAGGACTGAAAATGAATGAGTAAAACTATGAAAATGTTCAATGAAAATGAAGAGAGACAACAAATAAGGTTTATGGATGAACCACTAGAGATTTTTAATGAATATACGTACTTAGGATGTACTTGTTCCACCAAGATATGAGACCGAAATTAAAAGAATAAGAAGCACGGGATGGAGAGCTTTTGTTAAACAAAATGAAATTAGGAAAAGTGAAATGCCACTTTCTCTAAAAAGAAAAGTATTTAAGCAGATGGTCCTACCAGTAACATATGCATCAGAAACTTGGATCCTTACTATAAGCCTTAAAACATAAGCTACTTACAACTCGAAGAGCTATGGAAAGAATAATTATGGGAATAACACTGAGAGACAGAAAAGGAGCAATATGAATACGAGAGCAAACTAAGGGAGAGGATATTCTAACAACATGTAATTAAAAGTAAAGGACATGGTAATAACAGAATAGGTCCCTAATGATTGCAAATGAAGCAGGGGAAGCAAGAGAAGAAGGTGGATTGACGAACAAAAAAAAAAATGTCGGTATAGAGTGGAATAGAAAAACCATAAACAGATAGGAGTGGAAGAACATCTCTGAGGTCTTAGTCCTGCAGTGGACTAGCTACAGCCGATGATATATATATATATATATATATATATATATATATATATATATATATATATATATATATATATATATATATGCATATATATATATATATATATATATATATATATATATATATATATATATATATATATATATATATATATATATATATATACACACACAGACAGTTTTTCATATCCTTGATTGATCACTTAGTAGTTATTCAGAAAATTTTACACAAATATTCATTTAAACACTGTCCAAAACAGTTAAAAATAATTTTTAAAATGAAAAAGAAGTAATAGATTTCCAGTGACAGGTATTCCTGAAATCTTCCCTGAGTAAACGGAAATCCCCTAGATTCACCCTGACACTTCTGGTTTACAAGACGAGGGCCAGTTCCAGTTTGGTATAATCCAGAATTTTTCCCGGCTTATTTATATATTTATTCTGTTTGTAAAGCATATTTGGCATTAGAAGATTATTATTAAAAGGTTGAGAAATGAGCAGATGCTTACAAGATCTTAAAAATGTTAACGTATGTACGAAGACGAATAAGAATATTTTGAGATAGTTTGGTCTCGTGGAGAGCACTGAGAATGATAGATTGGTGAAAAGTATGTCTTTGGAAGTTTTAACATATAGAAGAGGAAAACTAAAAAAAGTTTGTACAGCTGGATCGAAAGGAGCACTGAAAAAAGGGCCTTAATATACACTGGGTGCAGAAGTGCATGCAAGATGGAGGTACAAGGTTCAACGTGTTGTTGGTGAGTCTTCTATTTAGGTATGTGAAGCGGTTAATGCTTGGGATGTTTCTAAAAAAAAAGGGTTTACCTTCGAGTTAGCCCGCAAAAGTATGAATGTCAGGATACGTTTGCTTTGGGGTCTCATTTTCAGTGCAGGGACATGGCTTCAAAGTACATACAATACATATATATATATATATATATATATATATATATATATATATATATATATATACATATACACGTGTGTTTATGTAAATATTATATATACATAGATAAACATACCTGCAGGATATATATGAATGTATATATATATATATATATATATATATATATATATATATATATATATATATATATATATATATACTGTATATGTGTATGTATATATATATATATATATATATATATATATATATATATATACTGTATCTGTACGCCTATATATATATATATATATATATATATATATATATATATATATATATATATATATATATATATATATATATATATATACAGTATATGAAATAACAAGAAAATACGTTAAATTGTGTCAACAATAAATTACTAACACCTCTTTCTTGTAAAGTATCAATTTACAGACATTTCCTATATTATTTCTTTCAAAGTTTCATTAAATCAAATTTGCTAATTACTGCATTTCCTTATCAACTTTGTATTTTACATCAGCGAATCAATGAAATTTTCTTTATTATTATAAAGAATTACTAATTATTGTTTTTATCATTAATACTATTACAATAGCTTTATAATTATAAAAGATAAATTATGCAAATATCTATATGGAATGGAAGACGGAATAAAGTGGCCAAAAAAAAAAAAAAAAAAAAAAATTCAATAACAATCAAATACAACGTATACCAGCATAAATTGCACAGAATGAAATAACAACTAGCTGAAGGCCTCAAGTACAAAGCCTCGATTATTTATCAATAAAGTTGAATGTTGAAACTCAAACCTACAGCAAGTGTTTCTCGTTCCCCAATAATTGTTATTTCGTCCGGTATAAGACTACTTGGCAACTGTTTATTGCCTTTGTTCCCCAACCGTGGACGACAAAATCAGGGCGCAATGATTTTGGTCTTTCAAAAGGTGTTGCCAGAAATCATGGCGTAAAACATTAAACTAGTACAGTAGTCTTACACAATAGAGGAGAGCAATGTCTGTAAATTGTGATAATTCTGCTGAAGATATTGTATGATCTCGAAGAATAAAGCATAAACTCAACTACGTGTGTTTTCTAATCAATGAAATGGGTATCACTCTACATTTAGCGAATTAACAACCTACAATAAGAAATTCATATGAATGAAATATCTGTAGTCTATATATAGATGTTTATCATATATATATATATATATATATATATATATATATATATATATATATATATATATATATATATATATATATATGTATATATATACATACATATATATACATATATATAAATATATATATATATACACATACATATATATATATATATATATATATAGAGAGAGAGAGAGAGAGAGAGAGAGAGAGAGAGAGAGAGAGAGAGAGAGAGAGAGAGAGAGTGAGAGAGAGAGAGAGAGACGTATACACACATTTATATATACACACACACACATATATATATATATATATATATATATATATATATATATATATATATATATATATATATATATATATATATATATATACATGTGTGTGTGCGTGTATAAATGTGTGTGCATACGTCTCTCTCTCTCTCTCTCTCTCTCTCTCTCTCTCTCTCTCTCTCTCTCTCTCTCTCTCTATATATATATATATATATATATATATATATATATATATATATATATATATATATATTTAATGTATATACACATATGGATAAATAAAGAGCTTTGCATAATTTCTTTTCTAAATCTAAATGAACAATTAAAATCTACTTACACAAAAACACCATAACTTTCATTCCTCCCAGCTTACCTTTTTTTCCCCAAACGATAATTAGCAGCGGTGTCGCCAGGTCCCTACAGTATTACGAAACGATGTCGAAACCGAGGCCACCGTTGTTTTGGGGTGAAACGTCTCGGAACGATGCTTTATGGGATGCGCATCATTTGGTTCTGCGCGAGTCTGAAAGTGAAATGAAATTGAATTAGAAAGGAGAATCTCGGAAGAACTGGAAAATTATGGTTAAAGAGAAAATAAAGGCCTCCGTAGAAAACAGAATCGATTGTTATCAATATCTTAGCCAAGCTACAACTTTGTTAGAAAAAGAGAACGCTCTAAGCTCAAGGGCTCTATTATTATTATTATTGTTGTTGCATATTATTATTATTATTATTATTATTATTATTATTATTATTATTATTATTATTATTATTATTTTTATAATTATAATTATTATTATTATCATTATTACTATTAATAATAATAATGTTATTATTATTATAATTATTATTATTATTATTATTATCATTATTATTATCAAAGCTACTACTCTAGACGGAAAAGCAGGATGCTATAAGCCAAAGGGCTCCACCAGTGAAAAATAGACAAGTGAGGAAAGGAAACGAGGAAATAAATAAACTGCAAGAAGAGCAGTGAACAATTAAAATAAAATATTTTAAGATCAGTAACATTACAATAGATCTAGATTAGTTTATAGAAAAAAAAGTAAAATACATCTACCGGAAGAGGAAGTATGACATGATATACCAAAATAAATCGGAAATAAAAGCCACCCTGATAATGTAAACAACTGAAGATATAAGGTGAATTTACAAGTGGAATCAAAGCCCATTGCCATTTAGTGTCCCATAACTACTGTTTGTGGTTTGAAGGAAAATTTATTTTAATGGAAAATAAAAGTCAATTAGGAAAATAAGGATAAAACAGAATAATTCAGGTCAATTAATGTTTAATAATGAAAAAAAAATATAGTAGAGAGCATTATTAGAAAAATAAAATTTATCAGGAGAAAATTATGTATACTCCTGTATCATAAACATGAAAGATTTAATGAAGAATAAATACTAAAGGGAAAAGCTAAACCCAAATACAGGAACAAAAGCACCAAGGGCAACTCAATGCAAAGAAAAAAGGAGCTGCAATATAATGGAAATAACTAACAAGGAAACGCAAGTTTAAACTTGGAAAGGAATGCAGACAGCAATTGGAATATCTAAGAGAACTGGGATGTGAGCGGGAAAATAGAGAACAAATTGCTAATAATTCAGTCAATATTTTGTCAAATAATTCCTTAGTATTTTATAGTTAACAGATATGAAATATTATTATTGATCATTCCGAGTAATTCACCGATGTATTCCAATACCAATAAAATACTTATCAAGTCTCATGAAAAATAAAAAAAACATTGATGAAATTCAGGCTTTCGATAAGTAAGTTCATGTGAAAGTAAATGCGTATATAAAAGTGTGAGATAAGTGGTAATAAAAAACGAAGCCTAAAAGATCAACTAAAACGATTACTTTATCCATATAAGCCCCAACGATAATGATATTTGTAAATCTATTATGATGCAAAATAGACTATTGAAAGATAAGAGAGTATTTCAAAATATCGAAGATGTACAAATATTCACATCACACGGAGATGTACGATGACATCCATAACCATACAAGAGCCAATTTTTACAGCAGCATATCATGATGATACAAATGACTAGTAATATATTTTTGCAAGTACAATGATCGAGATTTCACCCTTAATCGGTAAGAATACTATTCATGAGAACGTCATGAAAATATACGTAATAATAAAACTTAATTGTAGAAAAGGAGATAGTTCTATGGAGAAAAACTAAAAGGAACATCTGGAATAGTAAAAAAAAGATGAAAGGTTCCCAGGCAATTTTCAACAGTTGTGAACTGAAAGTTGCGAAAGAGCTACCGGAAAAAATAACAAAAACCTTGCTAAAGATATGAAAATGTACTTTAGAATTAAGAATCGGCTATAGAAAATGGCGTGGCAGGCAGAAAAATATGAATGGATTCCGTTTGAAAATATGAAAACAACATACAAATTTCTTAAACGAAGTCCAGGCAACATGAAATTTGGTGCAAGATGAAGTATCAGATATCGATAAATGGCTCGTAAAGTATAAAACAGTCTTAAACGATAATTACAAATGAGAGCAAAAATATAGAATTAGAAAAAAAAACTCGGAGCAAAATGAAAAGTATATGAAAAAACAAAGAAAAAAGGGTCTAGTATCCAAATATTAAAATGAATCGATGACCAATCAATAGTTTTTTGTTTATCTTTGACAACATAAATCATTAACAAAAAAAAAAAAAAGTATTCATGAGAAAACATATAATGTCATATTCCATAAACTTTGATATAACGGTAATAACTTCGTGAGGATTTTCACAAATATGCTATTCACAAGCCTTGAAAGAAGAACAGGGTTAAAGGCAGGGTGAACGCACCTACCTTGCAAAATACCAAGTAACTAAAAATTGCAATATACCATAGTAGTCTGGTGAGAGCATAATATGGTCACAATGATGTACAAAAACTAATAAAGCATAGAAGATGAGTTGCTGAAATAATGATTTGTATAGAGTTCTGTACGCAAGATTTGTCGTTGATAAAAAAAATAAAAAATCACGTGTGAATTTTAAGATTTATGATTCAGATGAAATCGATGTCCAGAAGGTG
>NC_090732.1:126814174-126819174 GCF_036898095.1 Palaemon carinicauda | reverse complement strand
AAAAAAAAAAAAAAAAAAAAAAAAAAAAAAAAAAAAAAAAAAAAAAAAAAAAACATTGCCGAGACATGCAGTAAACCTATGCGTGTGTTGCACCCGGCAATTGCAAAATAATGAAATCTATAAAAGTCAACAGAGCAAGAACAAAAGAAAAAACCCAAGCAATTTTCCTTCATATTCTTTCAATAAACTTCGAACACTAATCCTTCGGCGAACGATTGTTCAAGTCTTCGTAAATAGTGTATTTTTTCTTCACGCGTAAATGGCACCCACGTGGAAAAGTGGTACGAACAATGACCATTGTTTCATTACAGAACAAAATTTGTTTGAATATACAATTCACCTCAGTGATCCTTTGTTCTGCTCGAGCTGCTATTTTCAGTTAAACATTGTGCTTTCGAATCAAATGAGAATCATTTATTCGATGAAATATTCTGTTATAATAAAATTTTCCAAATACCAACATGGTTATTTTTCTTTACCATATTAAGGCATTTCCCTTATAATGTTGTGGTATAAAGGAAAGAACTAGATCCAGTTTAATGCCACATTTATGTTACTGATGTTGAATTGCGGGGCTACGTGATTTTGTTAAAATCCCACATCAAGAAAAAAAAAAAAAAAAAAACTCCGAGCAATGAACAGAAGAAGAATGATGCTGAATATAGGATAAAACCACTGGGATGATTAACAGGAATATGAAAGACTAACTAGATAACTTTTTCATAGGCCAGGGAAGCTGTTCAAAAACAACACCTCGGTCATAAAACTGAACGGGACTAAACTGAAGTTAATGTACCGATAAAAAGGTCGAAACCGGCATCAACCTTAAAAACTTCTGGTTTTATGTGCATCTTAATGCAGTTTAATTTAACAGAAACAACAGCGAGTTAATAATCAATTATTTTACTAAAGAAAATTTCTACTGACGATAGAAAGGGATACAAATCTCTCAACACAGGTCAACATCATCATCATCATCAACAGTTACTAGTCACTGCAAAACAAAGGCCTCGGACATATCCTTCCACGAGTTCAAGAATAGGTTCGACAAGAGGAGAAAAACTCTAAATGTTTAAACTAAATCGCTCTGCCAAAAACGCAAATGGAGTCTCCGCAGATGGACTAAAAAGTCTTTGAGATGCCCAGAATCCTTGTGACTCCTTGGAACTGGCGTCTGTTTATGGTCTATCTATGCCAGTGTACAGTACATCAGCAAATTTCCTTGGTTCGTCAAAACAACGTCTTCTCCTCCTTCCCCTGACAAGTACATATCTATTAATTGCTAGGAAGAGAATCAACCCCTGTAGCGTAACAAAACATAAAAATAATTATTCTACTTAAATGTTACGAATATGTTTTCCATAGTATAAATTTCAGCATAAATAAAATACAAAATCAGTACAATATATCAATGAGCACTTATAGTCTGGAAGTATATCATGCCACAGTTAAATAATAAGCAAAAAGGCAAAAGAAAAATATATACAGATGACATTTAGAGAATAAACCAGAAATTCATATAAAATTAAAAGAAGACATTTCATTCATAAAGAATAAAAAAAAAATCCCATATAGTACCAAAATTTACATAGTAAAATGCTATAGAACCAAACTCGAATACTATAATGTTTTTAATGGTAAAGTCAGGTCAGATTGTCCAGGTATAGAATTCTTCATTACATTGTTATATTTTTGTTTCATCTGCGTTTTGAACTTTGACCCAATATGCTAAGGCCTCCTCCTATTAAAAGAAAATCTTCTCATAAGATTATTCATGAGGTAAATAACATTTTGAGGATATAAGAGTATGGGAGAATATAATTGCTCTTACATGAAAAAAAACAGGGTATAAGAGAATATAAGAATATTACGCCTGGAAGTATGAACATGCGCAAAGAGCATAAATGACTAACATTCTTTTATGAGGAAAAATAAAACCAAAAGCAAATAAAAAAAAAAAAATGATGCACTTGGAATGTAAAGAAAAACAAGAGCACCGAAGAATGGTGCCTGTAAATAAAAAATGAAAAACAAAAGCGAATAATGTGAAGTTCTTACGTATAAAAGAGAAAATAGAATATACAAAATAAGGATAAGGGTACAGATGAATACCATACTCTTTTAAGAAAACTATATAAGAGGCTGAAAGAATGATGCCCTTATGTGTAATGAAATTATATCCTTAAGCAAAAAATTAATACAACATAAAAGAAAGACAAATGTATCCCATTTAAATAACATTCAATGTATTTCAATGCTTTATTAAGAAGGAAAATATATCAGAATAGAAATAAAAATTCGTACAAATCATAAAATAAATGTAAAAAAAAAAAACTTCCCATTAGCTCCGGGCAAAACTGCTTCAGCTAAATTTCTCTACTTCGTTATGTGATTTGTTAAAACAAATTGTGAACTGAATATTCAATCCATACAATGTTAAAATACATTTTGTGAGAGTACATCAAAGGTCATTTCGATCCAGATACTTGCAAATGATTCACGCCACCATTATGTTTCAAAATCTGATCACATCAGACAGTTGCAATCTAAATCCTTCTTTACAACTAAATAATACTCATGTGGAACACAGTTACATCGAAAAGACTGTCTAAAAACAAAAGAAAAAACTGAATATTTCCGAAAAGATTACGGGTTTCCAGACTTGATCAAGAAACTATATTGCTTAAATTGCAACACTACATTTATTTTACAAGTTTCAGCAACGCTTTTGTTTACGTGGCTGGAAAGTTTGCCCTCCACTCAAACCTTTTTTTATAAGGGCTTGGCACGGGCATGAGTGTGCAATATATGACTATAAAGGAAAAGCTTAGCGCTGATGATTTTACGAGGTAGACGATTTATACTTAAAGACATATCTTGTAGTTTAAATTATTTCGGTAATTGGCGAAAAAAAAGTTTCAGTAATTCTTAAACTAGGAAAGCTTAGTACATTACATGCATTTCTATTAGAACTGCAGTACAAAGGCTCTTAGGAACGAAAAGGAGTTACAACAAAGATTCAAAAGACATCAGATTAAGTGAATGCGACATAAGTTGTGTAAAGGTAATAAATCTAGGTTTCCTAATAATCCGGAAACAGCAATGGCGATATGGAACATGTCCGAAATAAGTAAACAAACAGTGATAATTTTGTTTTTAATTTCTAAATGCGGCGACGTAAAAGAGACAGGAAATCCAGATTTCAAATTCTTATTTTTTCTTGAAATTCTGCCTAGAATTCTCCATAATCAATGTCATCTTTGCCCTCTCAAATTAAAAGTGAAATGAGTTCTACATTCAGTACACATCATTATACATCTTCACACCTTCACAAGAACCATATTGCCACTTACAACGCCAAATAACTTACAACTAATCAACACCACATGACTATTTTCCTAACATTTTTCTTATCATCCTTTCTATTTACCGTAACTTTTATTTCACTGTAACTGGATTGTAGCGTCCCTGACTAGTGAACACCAGACTGGGGTTCGAGTACCGCTCAATCTCGTTAGTTTCTTTGGTCGCTGCTATCTCACCACCCTTGTGAGCTAAGGATGGGGGGGGGGGAAGGCCTATACGTCTAGGGCCTCATCCTGCTTTATAGGGCAATGTCACTGTCCCTTGCCTCTGCCATTTATGAGCGATCTTTAAACTGATAATTTAATCTTGTACCCTCTATTTCACTCTTCGGCGTTCTTAAACATTTCGACAATCCTTTTCTCCAATACCACTTTTAAAACTTGGTTACCAGGAAGTAACATCTTTAAAAGTCTTCTTGTTTGTTACCCTACTTAACTTTTTCCATCACAATGGTAAACAGAAAAGAACTCTGGAGATCTATGATAGGCATAATTCGCAATGCCCATACCCAATTGCTTGTCACGGTACTCTGTCGAATACTTTCTGGAGACCCACTAATATATGGTACTAGTGTACCCAAGCCGTCAAAAATTATATCTAAATATTTAGATAGATATGCACACATACGCGTACACAAATATTCTACCCTTCCCACCCCCTACCCCTTTCCTAACTACAACCCGGCAGTTTCACTAATTTTTAAGATTGTGGTTTCCGTGTACCTTTCATGGGACTCACTCTCACCAGGGTATGTCTAATCAATTTCCCCCTACCCGGAGGGACTGGAAGAGACCGAGAAGTCATACGTCTGACAATGCTGCTGATCGTGACAGAAAAGAAATATATTTATAGATATAGTCAGACATGTTGGTCTTTTTCATATAAGGGAGACAATTATTCCACTTCATATGGCACTACTTTTTGTTGGCCTCTCTTACACGAAGTCAACCTTACTACTATATATTAGAAAAATGTATCAGCATTTCCTACCAGAATCTTCTCCAGTATTCTACAGCATGCTCAATCATTATTCTTTATATACTTCCCTATCCTTGTGCAATTACTTTCCTTTTGAAACTTATAACTGTCATACTATTCTGCTTCTATCTTTTCCATTACTAGGTTCTCATTCACTCCATTTAGTTCACCAATGAAAATGTCCACAACTGCTTTATGTAGATGGCTTGTTATTCCAGACTAATGTACCCGAGCCGTCAAAAATGACGTCTACATATTTAGATATGCACCTGCAGGAGCACACACACAGATTCCTAACTCCAACCAGCTGGTCCGGCAATTTGTGGGAGTGTGGTTTCCAAGTGTACGGGGTACCCCACTCACACCAGGGTATGACTACTCTTTCTCCCCCTTGACCGTGACAATAAAGAATTACATTACATTACGAGGTAAAAGTTGAAAGAGGTCGACAGCAAATCGAGAGAAAGAAAACAGAAACATAAGTAAAAAAGATGGGTATAAAGCAAATACGGCTATAGGCGAAGGAACGTTGCAAAGACCTCTGATAGTGTCTACAGTATACTACATGAGGTACACTGACGGCATTATCCCCTTCAGGAATAATTTTCTCCATTCAGTATATGTTAAAGATATCGATTCAATTGTTATGGAATCTT
>NC_090732.1:126804174-126811674 GCF_036898095.1 Palaemon carinicauda | reverse complement strand
CCATGGAACCGCCTTGCAATTTTGGAATCTCCGCCTTTACCTTCAATCTTGGTGATTCAAATGCATTTCATGTAGGTCAGTGTACTTGTGAAAGCGTGTTTCATGTTTGGATCAATCTTTTCACTGCCAATATCATCTTCATTATAAACGCAATGACACTTGCAGTTTTTTCATACAGCCTACTCTTTCTCACGGGTAAAATATCATTGTTATTAATATTGTGGTATTCTAGAAAACCCCTAAAAACCTATTAATCATTATTATTATCATTATCATTATTATTGTTGTTGTTGTTGTTATTGTTATCATCATTATTATTACTACTACTAGCTAAGCTACAACCCTAGATGGAAAAGAATACTGCTATAAGCCCAAGGACTTCACTGCACAAAGTTTGTGATCTTGAAATTAATTATCGTAAAAAAAAAAAAAAATTCTCATTTTGATAAAATCTTCACTTCATCCTTCATTACCTCCGCAAAATACCAAGAAAATAATGTTCTTATCTGATATTTTGTCCGTTTTGTTGGAATTAAAAAATAATAATTTAACAAAAGGTTTGCCTAGTGACTGGCAACGCGTGATTACTTTTATTTTTGGAGATAACATTCCAACTTTTGGACCTCGTGTTGTTGGGTGAAGGCTAATTGCTGCCACGCTTTCATTTATGAAAATACTGAGACGAATAAAGAAACGGAATTTTTGAGACAGGAAAAAAAATAAAAATCTCTACCACTAAATAATGCACAGATTTTTTGAGACAGGAAAAATTAAAAATCTCTACCAATGAAAAATGAAACAGAATTTTTGAGACAGGAAAAATGAAAAATCTCTACCAATGAATAATGAAACAGAATTTTTGAAACAGGAAAAATGAAAAGTCTCTACCAATGAATAATAAAGCCAAATTTTTGAGACAGGAAAAATGAAAAATCTCTACCAATGAATAATATAACAGAAATTTTTGAGAGAGGAAAAATGAAAAAAAAAATGTACCACTAAATAATGAAACAGAATTTTTGAGACAGGAAAAATGAAAAATCTCTACCAATGAATAATGAAACAGAATTTTTGAGACAGGAAAAATGAAAAAATCTGTACCACTAAATAATGAAACAGAATTTTTGAGACAGGAAAAATGAAAAATCTCTACCAATGAATAATGAAACAGAATTTTTGAGACAGGAAAAATGAAAAAATCTGTACCAATAAATAATGAAACAGAATTTTTGAGACAGGAAAAATGAAAAATCTCTACCAATGAATAATGAAGCCAAATTTTTGAGACAGGAAAAATGAAAAATTTCTACCAATGAATAATGAAACAGAATTTTTAAGACAGGAAAAATGAAAAATGAAAAATCTCTACCAATGAATAATGAAGCCAAATTTTTGAGACAGGAAAAATTAAAAATCTCCACCAATGAATAATTAAACAGAATTTTTAAGACAAAAAAATTAAAAATTTCTACACTAAATAATGAAACAAATTTTGGAGACAGGAAAAATTAAAAATCTTCACCACTAATAACTGAAACAAAATTTTTGAGACGGGAAAAATGAAAAATCTCTACCACTGAATAATGAAACATAATTTCATATGTCTTAACATATATCCTTATCAAAAATTACCTAAACTATCATAACCTGATGTAACTTGACCTAAAGAAAGTAACCTAACAAAAACTGAATTCTGCCATTATTATTATTATTATTATTATTATTATTATTATTATTATTATTATTATTATTATTATTATTATTATTATTATTATTATTATTATTATTATTATCATAACTTACTAGGCTACAATCCTAGTTGGAAAAGCTGGATGCTATAAGCCCGAGGACTCCAACAGGGAAAATATCCAAATGTTCATTATTTCTCATATCGTTTATCTACTTCCTTTCCACACTGGGCTATTTTTTCCCTGTTGGAGCCCTTGGGCTTATAGCAACTTGCTTTTCCCACTAGGCTTGTAGCTTAGCTGGTGGTAATAATAATAATAATAATAATAATAATAATAATAATAATAATAATAATAATAATAATAATAATGCTGAAATTGTCATCGGATGACTATATGTTTATATGAATCTACTGCTCAGATTAATATCTAAAATAATTTGCATGGGATAATTGAAACTACTCAGAGTAATAGAAGTTCATAAGAAAAATCCTGTGAATAATAATTGTCTTATTGCAAGAACATAAACACGTAAACGAAGAACAGCCTATTAGAATAACATTTGTAAAAGATTCTTTAAGAGGTTACTAATTCTATTAAGTAGACAAACTAGGCTTCAAGCCTTATCATCTCGATGATGATGATGATTATTATTATTATTATTATTATTATTATTATTATTATTATTATTATTATTATTATTATTACTAGCCAAGCTACATCCCTAGTTGGAAAAGGAAGATGCCATAAGCCCAAGGGCTCCAACAGGGAAAAATAGCTCAGTGAGGAAAGGAAATAAGGAAATAAATAAATGATGAGAATAAATTAACAATAAATCATTCTAAAAAAAAGTAACAACGTCAAAACAGATATGTCCTATATAAACTATTAACAACGTCCAAAACATATGTCATATATAAACTATAAAGAGACTCATGTCAGCCTGGTCAACATAAGAACATTTGCTCCAACTTTGAACTTTTGAAGTTCTACTGATTCAACTACCCGATTAGGAAGATCATTCCACAACTTGGTAACAGCTGGAATAAAACTTCTAGAATACTGTGTAGTATAGAGCCTCCTGATGGAGAAGGCATGGCTATTAGAATTAACTGCCTGCCTAGTATTGCGAACAGGATAGAATTGTCCAGGGAGATCTGAATGTGAAGGATGGTCAGAGTTATGAAAAATCTTATGCAACATGCATAATGAAGTAATTGAACGACGGTGCCAAAGATTGATATCTAGATCAGGAATAAGAAATTTAATAAACCGTAAGTTTCTGTCCAACAAATTAAGATGAGAATCAGCAGCTGAACACCAGACAGAACAATACTCAAAACAAGGTAGAATGAAAGAATTAAAACACTTCTTCAGAATAGATTGATCACCGAAAATCTTGTAAGACTTTCTCAATAAGCCAATTTTTTGTGCAATTGAAGAAGACACAGACCTAATGTGTTTCTCAAAAGAAAATTTGCTGTCGAGAATCACACCTAAAATTTTAAAAGTCATACAAATTTAAAGAAACATTAATTATCATTATTACTAGCTAAGCTATAATCCTAATTGGAAAAGCAAGATGCTATAAACCCAAGAGATCCAACAGGGAAAAATATAATAAATCTTATATTTTCTAGTATATAAAGATCTATTTTTCATATTGATAGGAATAACATAGGTCTGTATTTTCACAATAAGAAAAAAGAGGTTACTGTTACTTGCACGGAGACCTCGAGCAATAAAATATTTACTTCCAATAATAACGTTTCGGTCACAGATCTATATGCGAATATGTTGATTCACCTTCGAAAAGTATATTACATATTGCGCATTCCACGGTGCACATTTCCGGACGATTTTGTGCCAGTTCCACGTCACAAGTCATACTTTGGCATAGTTTTTTGTGGGAAATCACAAGATTTTATTCTTATTTTGTAAGATTTGTTGAAATGAACGCGGGGAACGTATGCATTAGACATGGACGGCTTACAATCTCATGCGTACTAGTCTTTCCATGTAATCTATGAAAAAAAAAAAAAAACCTTCGTACTTCGACAAGGTCTCTAAAGTTCTCATTTCCTCAGTGTTTATATATATATATATATATATATATATATATATATATATATATATATATATATATATATATATATATATATATATATATATATATATATATATACATATATACATATATACATATATATATATATATATATATATATATATATATATATATATATATATATACACACACAAATATATATATACACATTTACATATATATATATATATATATATATATATATATATATATATATATATATATATATATATATATATATATATATATACTATATACATGGTGTGTTCAGAAGAGGTGTTTTGCTACTGTACATTTTTACATTGTGTTAAAATAATAATAATAATAATAATAATAATAATAATAATAATAATAATAATAATAATAATAATAATAATAATAACAGCAGTATGCATAGGGAGGTCGACGTGCACTCATTGACTAATAACAACAACAATAATAATAATATTAATAATAATAATAATAATAATAATAATAATAATAAGGAAGACTACGTGCACTCAGAGACTAATTCCTGAAGTTGAGGAAGATATTCATGGATCAGCAAGTATAAAACGAATGTGGTAAGAACTAATATCCATTATCATTGTTTATATGTGAAATTGTGAACACCAATATTAATTATAATATATATAATTTCGATTTTATGAAAATATAACAAAACCGCATTATAATTATTATTATCATTACTAGCCAAGCTATAACCCTAGTTGGAAAAGCAAGATGCTATAAGCCCAAGGGCTCCAATGGAGAAAGTAGCCCAGTGAGGAAAAGAAATAAGTAAACAAATAAATGATGAGAACAAATTAACAATAAATCATTCTAAAAACAGTAACAACGTCAAAATAGATATGTCATATATAAACTATTAACAAAAATAGGGAAAACAAAAACAAGAACAGCGATCAAAACACTAAGGAAGTAGCAAACACCGAGCGGAAGTAGAGAATAAAAACAAGAAAATTACAACACAATTTCAGGTAATGATAACATATTACTTGACCCACAACGCCACAGTTGGCTGAGGAGGAAGAGCAACAAAAATCAAGAATATAAGGAGTAAAGGTGAGGAAAAACTGAAGGAGATTAAGATTAGAGGCAGCTTACGAGAAAAAATGGCAATGAAATATATCGACGAAAAAAAAAAAAAAAAAAAAAAAAAAAAAAAAAAAAAAAAAAAAAAAAAAAAAAAAAAAAAAAAAAAAAAAAAAAAAAAAGGATGTACAGGCGAAGAGAAAATTTAACAAATTTTGGCTTTTAATAAATTATTAATTATACACATAAACAATTACAATAAAACGAAATAATTTCAATATGTAGAAAAGATACGGAGTAAATATGAGAGGAAACAGAACGATGATGGAAAATATTCTCATTGAAAAAAAAAAAGTCACTTGTTAGACTGGTGTGAATGTCCATATAAGCAATCAGAAAAAAAAGACTGCCACTCCAGATTTTTTTTTTTAGGACGGAAGTGAATATAAATCACAGAAGAGGGTCTTAGTATGTGAAAGAGAGAGAGAGAGAGAGAGAGAGAGAGAGAGAGAGAGAGAGAGAGAGAGAGAGAGAGAGAGAGAGAGAGAGAGAGCGTGCGCGCTTGCATTTGAAATAGTGTCAGAAATCAGTGCAAAATTGGTCAGTATTTTTGTGTCATAGTCAGTTCCGTCTTCCTCTACCAGGTGCAGCTGACCTGCAGAGAGAGAGAGAGAGAGAGAGAGAGAGAGAGAGAGAGAGAGAGAGAGAGAGAGAATCTTTATTTAGATCACCTACTTGACGCAATCTGCAATAAAAGGATTTGTGGTTTAGGTTCGGATTTCCTTTTACGGCTGTGGAGTAAAAATGTTCGTATGTACAGATCATCAATCAAATTTTGTAACATCAAGCCAAACAGCGAAACCCGTTCCCAATTTTACACACAGCCATAAATAGGCTAATATAAACGGGTGATTGTGTATCCATTGTTGTTAAACTGGAAAAACATGGGGAGCCAAAATATAAGTAGGCCCTGACAGAAAGTGACAGACCCTATTATGTTTAACTTATTAATCTAACTTGACGAGCAACAGTGTTGCCCCTTTTAATCTACCTAGTGGTAGCGTCCTTGCCTGCTAATTGCCAGACGGGTTTGAGTCCCGCTCAAACTCATTAGTTCCTTTGGGTGCTGCAACCTCACCGTCCTTGTGAGCTAAGGATGGTGTGTTGGGTGTTTGGGGGAGCCTATAGGTCTATCTGCTGCGTCGTCAGCAGCCATTGCCTGGCCCTCCTTGGTCCTAAATTGGGTGGAGAGGGGGCTTAGGCGCTGTTGATATGTAATATGGCCAGTCTCTAGGGTACTATCCTGCTTGCTAGGGCAATGTCACTGTCCCTTGCCTCGGCCCTTCATGAGTGGCCTTTAAATCTTTAAACTGTGGATTAAAACTTGAGTGCCCATTTTCCAGTGTCCCCCACCCCCAATTTGGTTACTTCATCAACCCCTAAGATATTTACATCTTCAACCTTTAAAGGACCCACTTAAGTCATTTCATCATCATCATCTCCTCCTACGCCTATTGACGCAAAGAGCTTCGGTTAGATTTCGTCAGTCGTCGCTATTTTGACTTTTAAATCAATGCTTCTTCATTCATCATTTACTTCACGCGTCAGATTCCTCTGCCATGTACGCCTGGGTCTTCCAACTCTTTTAGTTCCTTGTGGAGCCCAGTTGAAAGTATGGTGAACCAAGTCATTTAAAGGTTAAAAGGTGACTGGTTTCAGTTCCGGTTCCATCAGAATAGATACTCACCAGAACGTCAGCCGGGCAAGCCCAACCCCCCACTGTGGTGCCCTACCACAGCAGTAGCCTCCCCAGTAAACAGCTTAAACTCACGGTCCTGGGCGGGGATCGATCTCTTGCCATGCGAAATGCTAGGCAAACACGTTACCACTGTACTACCCCTTTACATTAAGTAGGTTCTACGTAGTGTTTTTCTAACCTCCATGTTTAACTCAAAAATACTCACTCCATCGATACAAAAGTCCATTTTCCGGGACAGCCATCCCTCTATCTTTTTTTTTTTTCATCATATAATTTTCTTCATCAACTTTTCTTTTATAATTCACCTTCCAGTACTGCTTTCTTAATGTGAGTAATCTTCGGATTCACTCTAATAATCTAATGACTTTGTTTTCTCTCTCACTTCTTTATTCGTATCTTCTGTCATTCAACTATACCACAAATATTTTTTTATTAGACTTTTACTCCCATCGTTCTACTACTTACTGCTTTTATTCTTTCCTTCTACCCCCTGCAGTGACAAGTTCTTTATGGTGACTCAATTCTTGAAATTTGTAAAATCCTGCACTCAACCTTGACTTGGATTTGTGCTACAGATTGCAAAGACTTGGATTATCTATGGAAGCTAAGACGATAACATATGAAGAGACTGCTCAGCCAAATCTCCTTTATGGAAGTGAAGTGTGGATGCTGAGGTTGATCAGAAGGATGAAGCCATTGGGGTTGTGGTAGCCTATTGGAAACGTCCCTACCTGGTGATCTGCCAGACTGGGGTTCGATTCTAGCTCAAGCTCAATAGTTTCTTGTAGTGTCTGCAACCTCACCAATCCTTGTGAGCTAAGGATGGGTTGTTCAGAGGAGCCTATATATCTACCTGTTGCGTCATCAGCAGCTTTACAGGGCCCTCCCTGGTACTAGCTTGGGTGGAGAGG
>NC_090732.1:126781674-126794174 GCF_036898095.1 Palaemon carinicauda | reverse complement strand
TGGAACATCAAAGTCTCGACTCTGCAATTATTATTTTGTATTTATATCTGGATTTAACATGTGTTACGTAGCCTACACGTGTTACAGTTATTTTCACCTCTTAATTGTGAAAAAATCCTCCCAAACACTTCCTGAAAAGCGGTGCACCTCTGCGCCACTTACACCCGAACACGAAGAACACCATTCGTTCACAATACTTTAGTTACCAAAGTATTATACTAAATACTAAAGTTTAGTACTACTGCAAGTTGCTGGTTAGAAGAAAGGTTTACCAAAGTGGGTACAGGAATTAATTTCTGTAACTACCTGGTTGTCAGTTGATAGATTCAAGTTGTAGTAGTGAATGACAGAAGGAAACAATATAATAGACGGGAACGATCAGTTCTTCGTCCAATCACATACCATCATACAATCAAAACTAGAAAGTGGGAGACTTTGTACTATGAAAAATTATAGAATTGGCAAACAAAATATATAACACAGGATACATTCCATAAGAGATGTACAGAACGATCTTGATGCTATCCCCAAGAAACCCAATGCTGCAAAGTGCAGTTTACACAGAATCATCAGCTTAATGAGTATGATAACAAAAATAATATTAAGAGTAGAATAGAATAAAAAGTAAAATAAAACCAGAAGTTGCAGAACAATATATGGTTAAAGAAGTGAAAGGTACTGGTAATTTAATATTCAACATGCGCATGTTAAGAGGGGGGCAATATAGGTAAAAAAAAAAATTTGGGGTGTTTTATAAACTATGAAAAGACTTTGATAAAGTTAGACACTCGCAACTTATAGAAATTTTAGAGAGCTTAAATATTGACGGCACGGATATTCGGATAATTACCACCCTTTACTGGAGTCAGGAAGCTGCAGTTAACAGTGAGAATAATTTCACACCGTGGATAAAGATGAAACGAGGTGTAAGACAAGGATGTGTAATGTTACCAGACTTCTTCTCTACATAAGGAGAAATCATAATGAGAAGTATATCAAGAATGGAAGATATAAGAGTTGGAGGAGAAATTATAAATATCATTAATTTGCAGATGACACTGATAATAACTGACCTAGAAGAGAAACTGAAAACACTTCTTCACACAGTAAAAAGCGAGAGTGAGAACATGGGACTAAAATCAACGTAAGGAAAACAGGTGGTAGTAGCATAAAAAACCTGGAACCTCCTAATTGCAACTTCATAATGCACGGAGAAACAACAAAACAAACAAATACCTTTGTGTATCTACAGTAGGTACTATAATAACACATGACGCAAGCTGTAATAAATAGAAAAAAAAAGAATACTAATAGCCTTATAAAAAAAAAAAAAAAAAAAAAAGGAGGAGGATTTAACCATATGAAAACACTATCGACAAACAACACGTTAGGGTAGTTAACACACAGAAACCCTACCTAAGGTCTACACTTATTTAAGGCTCAGAGACGAGGACATTCAACAAGAACTTGAAAAACAGAACGTTGATGATCCTGTGGACTGAGCGAGTAACAAATGAGTTGGTATTCAGAAGAGTGAATCAATAGAGATAACTTCTAAAAACTGATAAGAAGGAGGCTGATGGAATTTCTTGGACATGTAAGAAGAAGAGAAAAGATCGAATTCTGTGCCTTACGGGAAAGATAAAGGGGAGAAGAGCAAGAGGCCGGCAAAGGAAAGAGTTTCTGCACAGCTTATTGGAGGATGCAAATGAGATTGTAACAGCTGATCCAAGTGGAGACAATTGACAGCCCACGTCGAAGGTAAGGTAAGGTAAGGTAAGACCTTACATCGGAAGAACACTTTTGTTGGATTTCTCTTTTATATGTGGAGCTATTTCAAATAATATCTATTGAAACCTTCACAGAAAAGAAGACCTTATCCGCCGTTGGAAATCTCTCTCTCTCTCTCTCTCTCTCTCTCTCTCTCTCTCTCTCTCTCTCTCCCAACCACACACTCACATCAACACCCAACACGTGAAAAACTGACAATTAAATTAATCAGACAAATCCTATCACATGGGCTTTACCAACGGAGGAAAAGGAAAAGGAATGGGTTACACCATTGAATCCGTGTCCTTCAATCTGAATTGTGATTTTCCAATTTTCAGAATTGACACTTCTGAGTCTATTGTATTCTCATCTTTTTCATTTTTCGAATTTTACATCAAGGACTAGCGTTAGGTCTATTCTCACGGTGGCTATGTGCATCACTTCCCCTCTAAGTCGAGTAACACCCTTCAATTTCCGCTATCTCATAATTTTCCAAAAACTGGAAATGAAAATGTAAAACCTCAAAAGCTTCAATTAATTATGTGTTCAGAATCCTTAAAAACAGTAAAAACTAGTTCCAAAATATCAAACTTTTTTTTGATGTTGTGGTGGCCTATGTGGTAACGTCCCTAACTGTTGAACCCCAGACTGGGGCTCGAGTCCCGTTCAGACTCACTAGTTTATTTGGTCGCTGCAACCTCACCACCTTTGTGAGCTAAGGAGGGGGGGGGTTTGGGGAGCCTATAGATCTAGCTATAGATCTATCTGCTGAGTCATCAGCAGCCATTGCCTGGCCCTTCTTGGTCCTAGCTTGGGTGGAGAGGTGGCTTGTGCGCTGATTGTATGTATATATGGTCAGTCTCTATGGCATGGTCCTGCTCGATAGGGCAAAGCCAATGTCCCTTGCCTCTGCCATTCATGAGTGGCCTTTAAACCTTTAAACCTGTAATGAATCCCGCGATACGACTGGCCACTATTTCAGGAGGTTTCCCAGACTCTTAAAATGCATAGAACTTCTTGATAAACTCAAGTAATCTACAGACGTAACATCTATAATTCTAATACTCTTTCATATTCGTTTACTTCTACATTCATTGTCTAAATAATTTCATTCATACATAAATACACACATGCATACACATACACGTATTTATATTATATATATATATATATATATATATATATATATATATATTATATATAATATATATATATATATATATATATATATATATATAACAACAAATGCAGCCGTTTCTAGTACAATGAAGGACAAAAGCCTCGTATATGTCAATACATGTCTGGGGTTTGATCAGTTTCCACCACCACCCTGCCCAGTGCAGACAGGTGATGGTAGATATCATCTCATTGCTCACAGCAAACCAACCTAGTATGGGTGACAGACTAGTACATCTTTGGTGATCATGACGATACACAAACAATTTCACCACGTTAAGGTATACCAACCCAAAAAGGGTATGTATATATATATATATATATATATATATATATATATATATATATATATATATATATATATATATATATATATATATATATATATATTATATGTGTGTGTGTGTGCGCGCGTGTGTGTGTATATATACATTGAGCTAATTTTTTCTGATCTCAGTCAGAATCAGACTCCATTTACCCACTGTTTAATTGATTTTCTTACACTATAAGAAAGTCTGAAGAAAAACATGAATTAATGAAAGCTAAATCAAGTATTATTTGTCCATGAGAAATTAATTTCAAATCAGATTAATCGGGCTATTGTTTCCTTCACAAAGAACTCCTCTCTTGCACCATTAAACATTCAGAATGAGAGAGAGAGAGAGAGAGAGAGAGAGAGAGAGAGAGAGAGAGAGAGAGAGAGAGAGAGAGAGAGAGAGAGAGAGAGAGAGAGAAAGTTTCTAATGACTAAAAAAAAAAAACTAGTTTTCGCGGTGGATTAACATGAAGCACAAAGTAAGACCAATGTCAGTCACGTGTTTACGATAGAAAAAAATATTCATTAATTGCCAGACAGGATTCATGGGACGCGATATGATTGGGAAAATTCATAAGGATTCACGGGATATGATTTTGACCTTGGGGGAAAATAGATTGAAGTTGTATTGTATATTTCTTTAATATTTTCAACATTAGGAACTGAAAAATACTTTTTTTGTATATATAAGATAAGCTGATCAATATTTTTTCTTATGAGAAAATAACACCTCTTTTAAATACTTTTTATTGGCATTTAATTTACACTAAAGATTTAGTTGAAAGGCTTAAAAAAAACTGCTGCACTATTATGTATGATATTGATTAAGATTTTATGCTTATACTAGTATACGCGACACGTCAAAAATAACGACTAAATATTTTAATCAACATTGCTGTCTTGAAAGAATTAGTGAAATTTAGACCAAAGGACCCAGCGCTAGGGATATGGAGTCCATTCAGCAACGGGGGGTAACTGGGGGAAATCCCCCCGCCCCTATGAAGTAATAATCAATAGAGCTTAGACAGCTATATGGATAAAGCAAGAAAGAGGGAACATAGGTAAAGTGGAAGGCTAAGAAGGGGTGGAGCTTGGGGTCGATGGGAGGCTACGAAGACCCTCAAGAAATTTCCCCCAGTGCACTGCATGGTGAGCACTGACGGCAATACTCCCCTTTTCAAAGGTTTGTAGTTTGAGAAGGCTCCTGTTATTATTTCCTCTACATAATAAAAAGAAAGTGTCTGTATATATATATATATATATATATATATATATATATATATATATATATATATATATATATATATGTATATATATACACATATATACATATGTATATGTATATATATATATATATATATATATATATATATATATATATATATATATATATATATATATATATATATGTGTGTGTGTGTGTGTGTGTGTGTGTGTATATGATAAATTTTGCCCATTTAGGCGTGTTTTTCATATTCAAATAAGCCATATATTTTAATGCCTTATTGTCTGGATTCTCTCTTATACATCGGGATCTGAGACATAGCATTTAGACACGTGGCTAAATGCTATGTCACTGCCATACCAACTTTCTGGACCAGGGTTCGATTCCACGGCCGACCAGAAGCTATTGTCTTTGAGTTGGTTCCCCATTGGGTCTCTTCTCCATAGGTATAAGAAAGAATTCAGGCATTATGGTATTAAAATATAAGGCTTATTTA
The DNA here is from genome assembly GCF_036898095.1 of Palaemon carinicauda. Taxonomy (NCBI): domain Eukaryota; kingdom Metazoa; phylum Arthropoda; class Malacostraca; order Decapoda; family Palaemonidae; genus Palaemon; species Palaemon carinicauda. Next base: position 126,789,191 of record NC_090732.1, on the reverse strand, counting down.
AATATGAATATATATATATATATATATATATATATATATATATATATATATATATATATATATATATATATATATATATATATATATAGTATATATTTCCTTCTGGTCATGTTGAGCGGCATATCCAAACTTATAATTACTTTCTCTCTCCCCATCCCTTGGGGAGAGGGAGTAATCATGTCCGGGTAAGAGGATGTACCCCGAGGGATACCCACGGAAACCACAACTGCCGCGTTGTAGTTACGAAAGGGGAAGGGGTGGGAGAGTTGAATCTATGAGTGCCTGTGCTTGTATATCTATCTAAATACTTAGCCGTCAATTGTGACGGGTTGCGTACACTAGTTAATCTAATTGAAAAGATTTCCTAACAACAATAATTACCCGATGCCAAGAACTCCTACTTACCATTAGTAGTAAAAGTAGTTGCAGTAGCATTAATAAAACTAGTAGCTTTCACTGATATAACAGTCAGAAGCTTAAACAGAGAGAGAAACTGTCCCAGCTAACCAACTACCACTGGTTTGTGCAACACACGTACATACACCTTACGAAAAATGCCTTCATAATGCAGAGAAAGTAGGAAAGCGGTTCCATTATCAATGGTAATTTCTTGATGAACTTACTCTGTCGGAGTTTCATGTGTCACTGTAACCCATTGGTATTTTCACACGTAAACTTCGTTGTAAATTTCTAAATAAGTCCTAAACGATAGTAACCATCAATAAATATTTTCACAAATATTGACTTGGTATTCTATATCTATATTAAATCATGTATTAATATATGAGGAATATGACAAAAATCTCAGAAATGTCCACTTACATCTGTTTATGGTGTTTCATTGCCAGTTCACGCCCGCAAACTTTCTTCGTTTGTCAATCCTTCGTCTTCCCTTCCATTCCAGCTTCTTTTCCAATCTCTAGGAACCCTTTTTCTTAACCTCAATATCCATCTATTATCAGTCATTTCCATTATATGTCCTGTCTATGTTAATTTATATTTCTCATATGTTGTTATAATACCTTCTCCTTTAATTTCTCTCGTATCCATGCTGCTCTTTTTTCGTTTCTTAGTGTTATTCCCATCATTAATCCTTCCATTACTCTTTTAGTTGTGTACGTGTGTGTGTGCGTGAGTGTATATATATATATATATATATATATATATATATATATATATATATATATATATATATATACACAGTGCATATATATACTTACATACATACATATATATTATATATATACACACATAAATACATATATACATATATATATATATATATATATATATATATATATATATATATATATTATATATATAAATACATACATACATACATACATATAAATATATATATATATATATATGTATACATACATACATACACATATGTATACATACATACATACATACATACATACATATATGAATACATACATACATACATACACATATGTACACATACATACATACATACACTTATGTATATATATATATATATATATATATATATATATATATATATATATATATATATATTTAGAACTTTCCCCATCGCAAACGGTATGTATCTATTCCATTATCTACAATGCATGTAAATCCCCGATAAATATTAATTCATATTCCTTCCTCTTCCGTTGTCGCTTAATATACTGTACTTATCTCTATAGCATTTTAACGCTTTCCTGAACTTTTCTATCTTTTTCACTACTTTTTATCCTCCGTTGGGAAAACATATATGGGTGAATATGTAGAGATTTCCCTAGAGGAAAGACAACCTGCCAAAAGAAGAACAAACAAACAAAAACAAGAGGTGAAATCATCCAGGCCGAAAAAGATGCTAAGCGATCCACGCTCTGAAAAGCTTCGTGCCACTGTATAACTATTAAACTGCATTTTGTCTTTATTGAATCTCACGCTCTGTTAGTTATGCTAGTCCCTGACTTTCATCGACGATAATTACCAGTTGTTCTTCCCTTAACAGTCTCCATAATTATCATTTTTAATGTTTTCAACAATAGGACGTCTAGCCTAATGGAGGGGGAGGACTGAGAAAAAGTAAGTTAATAGGCACCGATAAAATCATTACTTGCTTATCTATATCAAGGTGTTTTAAAGGCTGGCTCCAAACAATTGTTTCACATGAAATAATAATAATAATAATAATAATAATAATAATAATAATAATAATAATAATAATAATAACAATAATAATAATAATAATAACAATAATAATAATAATAAGTAAGCTGAATCCAATCAGGAACACCACACTATAAACCACCAGCCTTTGTAGATTGCGATTAAAAATTATAACAAAAATAGTAAGCAAACATTCCTGTAAAGAAAGCCTAAAAGGAATAGTTTTCAAAGCAAACCAGCACAGAAAAGAATGCACATTTATACAAAAGAGAAAATGTGAAATTTAATTGATTAAAGAAATCAACCAACATAAGATTTTCTAGCAAACAACAACAGATTTTTATTAAAAGTAAGTTATGCATGTGGGTTTCTCTCTCTCTCACACACACAAATATATATATATATATATATATGTACATATATATATACATACATATATATATATATATATATATATATATATATATATATATATATATATATATATATATATATATATATATATATATATATATATAGCACGTATCACTTCTTAGATTTTCGGCAATGAAAAGAACGGACTACATGCATACGCAGGAAGGAATCTTAGCAAGTACTCTATGAATAAGCTGTACTACGTAACTAAAGGATGGAACGATAAGCAAGTAGATGTTATAACAAGTGTAAATAGAGAACAGAAGTTTGAACAGGATGCAGTTTCATCCCCACAGGAATCCCCAAAAATGTTGATGGATGAATGGAGGGGGCCGGCAATTACTTGAGGGGAGGGGGGCGAATGACGGTACATTCAATAATTGGGACCAAAAAGGATATTCGTATGCGAAATAGAATTACATAAAATTATATAATAAACAGAACATACTGATGCGCACTGAAGCTTGTCTCACCCATAGACCAAATATTGAATTGCATGGTATCTCCCCTATATAATAAAAAACGAGTGTCTGGCTATGCATGTGTGTGCATATTTATCTAAATATTTAACCGACATTTTTGACAGGTCGTGTACACGCACACACACACACACGTATATATACACACACACACACACACATATATATATATATATATATTATATATATAAATATACATATATACACTGTATATATACACTATATATAACTATACTTATAAAGCAGAAAACGGTAAGTGTATGGATGCATTGGAGAGAAAAGAAGTGACCGAGATACAACCCATCCTAGTCTTTAAATAAATAACAAATGTGGTCGTTTCTAGTCAACTGCAAGATAACGGCTTAAGACCTGTCTTTACTCATGCCTGGGGCCTGGTCATTTTAATCATCACGCTGGCCACTGCAGTCTGGCGATGGTGCAAAACTTTAGTCTGATCGCTCACAGCAAACCAACCTAGTATGGGTGGCCCTGACTGGTACAGGTTTGCTGATCATGGATATATACAAACTCTTTACCACGTTAAGGCATCCCCACTCATAAAGGGATATATACATATAAATATATACATACATACAAATATATATGTGTGTATATATATATACTTTTATATATATATATATATATATATATATACTTATATATATATATATATATATATATATATATATATAAGTATATATATAAATATATATAAGTATATATATATATATATATATATATATATATATATATATATATATATATATGTATATAAGTATATATATAAATATATATAAGTATATATATGAATATATATAAGTATATATATATAAATAGACATATATATACACACACACACACACATATATATATTTATATATATATATATATATATATATATATATATATATATATATATATATATATATATATATATAACATCTTAGACTTTCGGCAGTGAAAAGAACGGACCTTATGAATATAAAGGAGTGAACACTTTATGAATTAGCTGTACTTGGAGACTAAATGATGAGAGAAACAATGAGAAAGTAGATGTTAAAATAACCAAGTGCAAATAGAGAACTGTAGTTTAAACAGGATGCAGTTTTATCCCCACAGGAATTCCCAAAGTGGTCGATAGAAGAATGGATGGGGTCGGTAATTATGGGGGGGGGGGCAAATGGAGGTCGATTGAAAAGTTAAGCCCAAAACTGATTATACAAAATAGAAATATTTAAAAAACTATACAATAAAAGAGAATTGAAGCTGGTTTTAGCCATATAAAAGCATACCTAGCAGACCAAATTTTAAATTGTGGTACCTCCTATCTATCTATCTATCTATATATATATATATATATATATATATATATATATATATATATATATATATATATATATACATAAGCTTGTTTTAGCAATATAAAAAGCAGTCCTGGCAAAGAATTCAAGTCTAGAACAGATTCCTGAATTCGACATGAATATGTTTGGTGACGTCATTAACTTATATCTTCTCTTGATAGATAAGTTGGTAGAGTCCTCGCAGGCATTGTTTCGGCTGAAAAGGCAGGGGTTCGAATCTATGCCCAGCCAGAAGCTACTATCATAAATGAATTCCTGTAGATATATATTCTCATGGTAGAATTCGGTAATAAACGCCATATATATATATATATATATATATATATATATATATATATATATATATATATATATATATATATATATATATATCAATAACTATACTTATAAAAGAGAAAGCGGTAAGTGTATGGATGCATTGGAGGAAAAAGAAGTGATAGTTACATCCCATCGTTGTCTGTTTAAAGCAAAAGTTGATATAAATATAATTTAGTTCACCCATTTTCTCCTGATATTCTCCTCACACTTTGGTTTTATTCTGGGTTGAAGAAAAACAAAGCGTGAAGAAAATATTAGGAGAAAATGGGTGAACTGTTGACAAGGGTTAAAGGAGCACAGGAAGTAAGGAATGGGGTTTTTAGAATTCCACGATGGGGTCATGAGTAAAACAGTGTGTATATGGTTATAAGAGATGGGAAGAGAGAAAAGAGATGTGTTAGATTTAGGAAATAAGAGGTTTAGTCAATGCCATCTTTTGAGGTGTAGATGTATGATATAAAAGAGAGGGTGAAGATGTACAAGAACATGGATAAGGTAGTCATTGATGAAATGAGAAACAATATTGCAAGTAAGAATAACAGTGGAGAGAAAATGAATAAATCTTCGGGGAATATAATGCGTTCTATCAGGAAGTAAATGCAAAGAGAAAAGTTGACGAATAAACGTACAAGGTTCTCAACTTACAAACACAAATCCAACTGAAATATATCATAGATATTGTATCAAAAGTTCATAGTGAAATACAGTAATAAAACAATATTATACAATTTAATACAGTAAGCATGACGACATTTGCAATATGAAACAGTACTATTTGTTTATTTTTGCAGCTGAAAATCGTAGGCATATGAGTTAATTGAAACCTACCCTTTGCCAAAAGCCTTAAAGTTTAAAGGCCGCACATGAATGGTAGAGGCAAGAGACAGCGCCATTGCCCTATCAAGCAGGACAATGCTCTAGAGACTGACCATATTACATATGATCAGCGCCCAAACCCCTTCTCCACCCAAGCTAGGATCAGGGAGGGCCAGGCAGTGGCTGCTGATGGCTCAGCAGATAGACCTATAGGCTTCCCCCCATCACTAGCTGAATAGGATGGTGAGGTTGCATCGACCAAAGGAACTACTGAGTTAGAGAGGGACGAACCTTAGTCTGGCAATCACCAAACAGGACGCTACCACCAGGCCACCACAAATTTAACCTAATTCGACTTACACAGACAGCTTGGAACCTATTAATTTTATAGATTGAAGACTTTCTGTTTCTCAAAACAAAAGATCCAATTAGAGATCTACGCAAACAGTCGTGGGATAATGGGATGAGTATTTAGAATATTTATTGACTATGAAGGATAGATGAGATGCACAGCAAAGTGGTGCAAAACTTAAAAGGGTTTGTGAAAGGCTGAGCATGATAATAGAAGTAAATGATAAGGATGTAAGAGAGATAAGTAGGAGTTGAGGAAAGGAAAGATAACACCAGTTGATTTGATTACTAAGGAACTGCTACAATATGGTGTTGATAGATTCAGAGGCTGACCAGGGTTTATGCGATATGACTAAAGGATATTAGTTTTAAAAGGAATGAATCAGAAGAATAATTGCCTTACTATATAAAGACAATTGTAACAATCACAGGAGGATAACATTAATAAGTATACTATAGAAAGGGTATGGCAGAAATTTGTATAAGAAAGATTGACGCGCAATAGGATTGCTAGGAGAACAGTTTAATCAAGAAAGAAAGTTTAAATCAAATGTTTGTTACTAAAAAGTTGTGTGAGAAGTTAAGTTTGAAAGTAAAGGGAAAAAGCTGTAAGGGTTTACATGGACCTAGATAATGCTTATGATTCAAACAATGAGAGGCAATCTACAGTAGAAGGTAATAAGAATGTATAGTATAGAAAAAATGGCGTTAAATATCACTCATAAGCAGTAGGGGCAAACGACAAGTACTGCACTATCGCACAATAACCTAGAGACTGCACATATACAATACTAGGCCCAAAGGCCCCTTTTTAAAGGCAGCTCATGAATGGCAGAGGCTAAGGACAGTGACACTGCCCTATCAAGTAGGACAATGCCTTAGAGACTAACTATATATACATATGATCAGCGCTCAAGCCCCTCTCCACCCATGGTAAGACCAGGGAGGGTCAGGCAATGACTGTTGATGAGTCAGCAGATAGACTTATAGGCTCCCATCCTTACCTCACAAGGATGGTGAGGTTACAGCGACCAAAGGGACTAACGAGTTTGGGCGGGACTCGAACACCACTCTGGCAATCACCAGGCAAGGAGGGAAGAGTCAGATAATAGCTACTGATGCTTTAGCAAGAAAACTCCTGACCCTCCCAAAACTCTCATCCGTAGCTTACAAGGACAGCAAGGTTGCAGTTTCTTTAACGGTGTTTTGGTCCTATTACCATCATAACCAACAGCCAAACCACAACCCTAATTGGAACTTGGAAAAGCAAGATAGCTCCAGCAGAGAGAATAGTCCAGTAAAGAAAGGAAACAATGAACAGATATAATAGTGTGCCTGAGTATACCCTCAAACAAGAGAACTCAAACACAAGACAGTGGTAGATCATAGTACAGAGGCTATGGCACTACCCAAGACTAGAGAACAATGGTTTGATTTTGTGGCTCCCATCTCTTTAAGGAGCTGCTTACTGTAAGAATGAACGGCAATACATTATTGAAAAGGTTTATAAGTCAGACGGACTACAAAGCAGGAGAGGAAGGCTTTGGATACATGGCGCGTAAGATGTATTTGAAATAAATGGTTTTGACATCCATAAACCGGAAAAAGATTGTAGGGCGTCTTCCCAGAGATT
>NC_090732.1:126774174-126776674 GCF_036898095.1 Palaemon carinicauda | reverse complement strand
TGTCGAATCTACCTAATTCATTCGGAATGTCCATGATTTCGTAAGACTCATTTGTGGGTCAAACCTATCAATTCTAGTACTCACTCTCTTGTTTCTTACTCTACAGACTTTCGTGCCTGAGTATGACCCAATGCCGCTTGCATCAGACTGCTAATGTTTGTTAGGATCAGTATAATTGGTACAAACTCTCATGGGGTTACGGACTTCAGTGAAAACTACTCCAGAAAATTTTTGGATTGAAAACCGCATTAGCTTAGATATACAGTACTGTAAAAGTTAGTTTTTATGGGACCACTTTTCATTTATTAGGAAACATTTGCCTTCTGGAATCTGTCCAATTACATGTTTATAATATAAAACGAATATATTTAACCACTTCTTGACAATTGTAATTTTTTTTTTCTCAAATACAATAATTTATTTTTCCAGATAATTTTCTTCTTCTTCTTCTTCTTCTTCTCTCTCTCTCTCTCTCTCTCTCTCTCTCTCTCTCTCTCTCTCTCTCTCTCTCTCTCTCTCTCTCTCTCTCTCTCTCTCTCTCTCTCTCTTTATATATATATATATATATATATATATATATATATATATATATATATATATATATATATATGCATATATACATATATATATGCATATATATATGCATATATATATATATATATATATATATATATATATATATATATATATATATATGCATATATATGCATATATATATATATATATATATATATATATATATATATATATATATATATATATATATATATATATATATATATCACTTTTTGAGGGGGATACCTTAACGTGGTGTAAGGGTTTGGGTATCGCCATAATCCTCAAAGCTGCACTACCCGAGCTATCCATACTAGGTTGGTTTGGTGTGAGCAATTAGACTAGACTAAGGTTTCCCACCATCACCAATCCGCAGTGGCCAGCATGGTGATAAATACTGGCCAAACCCCAAACATAAATAAGAACATGTCTGAGGTCTCTGTCCTGCAGTGGACTAGAAACGGTTGCATTTATTGTATATATACATGATAATTTCTGGTGATTTTAATTTTTTTTTTTTCAAATACACCACAAATTCCCTTTAATATCGAATGGGCTCTGCCACGGAATCTTGGACCAATATGGGACTTGCTTTCAATTGTAAATATCTCTGCTAGGCCAAGGACTCGAACCTAAGACCGATATAAATAAGGATAAATGCATTTTTATGCTTGGAAGGACAAGTGCAATGTGCAATTGGAGGAAAAATCAGTGGTTGCAGTATGAAGTAAAATTCAAGAGGTTGGATAGAAGTATGCAAGGGAACGGGAACGAGTTATAATAGAAGGCTAAAAAGTGAGTGGGGTTAGGTACAAACAAAATAACGTTGCAAAAGCCTTTAAGGAATACCTACAATGTACTAATTATTATTATTATTATTATTATTATTATTATTATTACCTGCTAAGCTACAACCCTAGTTGGAAAAACAGGATGCTGTAAGTCCAGGGGCTCCAACAGGGAAAATAGCCCAGTGAGGAAAGGAAACATGGAAAAATAAAATATTTTAAGAACAGTAACAACATTAAAATATATATTTCCTATAAAAACTATAAAAACTTTAACAAAACAGGATGAAGAGAAATTAGATAGAATAGTCTGCCCGAGTGTACCCTCAAGCAAGAGAACTCTAATGGCACTAACCCCTTAGGGGGCGATTAGCTTCGTTGTTGGTGTATTGGGGCTCGAAGTCCAAATTAGGTTCTTTTGAATGTAAAAGTTGAGATACTTAATATCTACGATATAAAATGACTACTGTATGGTGACACTCAAATCACTTCAGCCGAAAAAAGTGAGAACAATGATACTAAATCTAGCAATAAAAAAAAAAAAAACATTACATTCCACCACACGGAAGCTATTGAGCAAATATCTGGCATATATATATATATATATATATATATATATATATATCTTTCTAGTCACGCTCCCCGTTCCACGGGTAAGGGGAAAGGGAGTAGTCATACCCTGGTGAAAGGGGTTGTAGTTAGGAAAGGGAAAGCCGGTGGGAAGGCTGAATCTCTGCGTGGTCATTTTGACTGATAGCGTACACCAGCTATTTGAATAAAAGAAAAACCGTATCCATGAATAGAGAAATAGTTGTTATTAAACCAGTTTATGATCAAATTCCATCCCAAGTTGCCCCTTTAAAGAAAAGTGAGTGGTCGGGCAAAAATGGCAAGAAGCAAATTTTCCCTCCAAATTAGGTTCGGGATTCTTGTCGCTTTTGGAGTGTCTACGCTTAGGCCTATTCGTGGCTCAGAAGGTTAGCAGCTTTTCAAATTGGGCCTCCTCACTTGAAAGGGAAAAGTGGGAAAAGGTATTTGTAAGGACAAAGAAAGAAAGGAAAACGATGGTTAGGGGAGATAATGTGAGGAATTTCATTCATTATAGATTTCATCTTCTTCGATCACGTCTTTTACACCACTATAATCGTTGTTGATAT
>NC_090732.1:126764174-126766674 GCF_036898095.1 Palaemon carinicauda | reverse complement strand
TCTTGAAATGAGTTAACTCGATTTTGCACCATTATCAACATTAATCCCCAAATCTACTTTAAACTGATACAGGATTGGTTATCGATAACAACAATTTCAGGATTTAAGTTCTCTCGATCTATTTCCTTTAAATACCAAAGTAACTGTCATTTGCACTTACTCCTGGCGGCAAGTCCAAAACTACGTTCGAGAATTTTGAATTACGTACCAACTACAAAAGTAAAACGAAACTGAAAATTAATAAAAGAATGGCGAGGAGATACGTGCGTAAAGTGATGGTTGAGACAGTGATTTTATCCCCCAACGAATATACAGTATAAAAATGTTTAAATGATTGGCAAAATTATTGGACAGTTTCTCTGGAAGACAAGCTAGAACAAAAATATATAAAAGAACGAAATAAGCAGTCTGTTCTTGCTCTTAATCTTTGTTATATGTAAAAAAGAAAAAAAAGTAGCCATATATCCTATTTCATTTTTCCTTACCGTAAAATTTTCTTCTTTTCTCTTTTATATTTCTAATCCATCACAATGACAACCGACTGCAAAAAAAATTTATTTTCGAATCATTCTAATACTTAATACGCCCTAAAGAAAAAAAAAGTCATGTCACTTCAACAGAAAAAAAATAAATTGTCGCGATAATGCGTATTTGGAAGCGTGGAAATAGGAGGAAAAAATCGTGACGGTCACTCCGAATTCTGGGTGTTATTTATAACCCATTGAGTGGAAATAAACTTGACGGTGAACGATCTTAAAGAGTGTTTCGCAAAATAGCCGCTAGAGGCGCTGCGGTAGACGGTAATGGGCGACGATGCAGGATGACAAAAAGAAAGTTTTTAGCAGACGATTTTTGTCGGTCAAGTGGTCATATCGCACTCGGCACGGCTTCCTTGAATTCGCGCTGTGACCTTGTGATAGTCACTTTTTTTTTTCCTTTTTTAGTGATAATCAATGGACGCTATCGTTCGGATTTTTCAACTATTAACTTCCGGTCAATACTACTGTACAAGAAGCTTGTCGAAGCCATTAGGGTTTACCTGGCTTTCATTGATTTTTTCAGTTTTCTTAATTCTATATATAGTTTAATAGGTGGATCTATTTCATCTTCAAGATACGTTACTTTCATCGCCTGACAATTTAAATTTACTTAAAATTCACTATATTTTCTGTTTCATCTATCCTATAAGAACTGGGTTCAATTCAAAGATAATTCATTCTTCTGAAAAGTTACTTCCATAGACTAATAAATCAAAAATATAATTCCCCATCATCATGTTTACCCAATAATCATAAAGTCCTTTCCATCCAGTAACTCAGTGTAAAAACACCATTGCATTAAACCTTGAATCTAATGTTAAAAGTTCTGGCTTTCTTCAGGGTTACATTGATTAATGTTACTATATTTCAATATAAAAGGCCAATACAATTAAAACTCAAAATAAAAGTCTTAATATGTGAAAAAGAAAATATGAAATATTTATAAATAAATTTTGAAAAATGAAAATACATATATACGTACATATATACGCTATAAAAGCTTTAGAAATAAAATGTTTAAGCTAAACTAAACTAGCACACCTACATAGCCCGACATTTCCACACAAAAGATTCCTTATTTTCGATGAGTAAAGATACAAACACATTCCAGCCAGGAATTTATCTTCCCAAGCGTGTCATATTCTCCATTTATTTGAAAGGTGTCAGTAGACCGGATATACGATTCGCAGGGAGGAATAATGGTGATAATGACATGTGATGATATGGATAATTAACAAGAGACAGGGGAAACTCCGTCCCAGAACAACAATGAGGGAGAACAGGGGGTGTTCAAGACGTTAATAATAAACTATGCACAGCCGCGAATTCTTGAAAGGCGCTGGCCTTTCATTTCCGACTGCAACGACGAAGCTCAATTCGTGTCTCCGGAAGAGAATAAAAAGATATACACGAGTCTGAAAGGAGGGATTGGGGTCCAGCTCCATGGCCAGTGCCTGGAACCACCAGTTGGATGACTGGAGAAGAGTGAGTGGCCCTTAGGAAAGGGGGTCGGCTATTGCAAGACCCAGTGTCCGGGGAGAGGGTCGGGTGGAGGGGGGTAGGAGCTGGAAAGTAGAAAAAGAGATCAATCGTAAAACCTGGAAAAATGACGGTTGATGTATTTGTTTTATAAGGGAGGGGTAGGGGTAGGGAATGAGAGAGGGTGAAGTCCATTTTATTTCCCAAATGGAACTTTCTTTATTTACCAGAAATGAGGTTAAATAGCACCGGTCAGTATTTGGGAATGAGAGCAAATTCTTATATGGTGTCAGCAAGAAGGAAATTGGTATTGATAATAGTTCCGAATCATGAATAAAGGGATTTTTTCCCCAGAATTTCGAATCAGCAAGAAGGAAATTGACATTGATAATAGTCACAAATCATAAATAAATATTATTTTTAACAGTTTCGAAATAAAACAACTTACTTTCACATCATTACATAGAAATTATCATATTAGC
>NC_090732.1:126756674-126761674 GCF_036898095.1 Palaemon carinicauda | reverse complement strand
AATTGAAAGGAATAGAGAGAGAGAGAGAGAGAGAGAGAGAGAGAGAGAGAGAGAGAGAGAGAGAGAGAGAGAGAGAGAGAGATAACGTGATTATACCTTCGAAATATCATAACCTTAATGAGAGCTTTGCGTGAAGCGCGCTTGCTCTCCCTAAGGTAACACCATTTATGGCTAACAAAAACAACACCGCACTCGCTGTCCATTCAATGCGAACCACTGGCCACTCGCTTCTGTTTGATTTGGAGCTTTAATTTCCTCCCGCGTATTAATTCTAAAGAGATTTTATATATTATTCAATACACCATATTTATATTCGTGTAAACATTTGGTGTAAATCGTTAATGCAATATTTTTTAAACATTCAAGTACAGAAAGTATATGTTATTGTTCTATACTGTCTTTAGTGTTCCATTGTCTTTGGTTAGAGCTCTCTTGCTTGAGGGTACGTTAGTCTATCTGTTTCCTTATTTTCTTTCCTCACTAGGTTATTTTCCCTGTTAGAGCCCTTGGGCTTATAGCACCCTGTTGTTCCAATTAGGGTTATAGCTCAGCTTGTAATAATAATAATAATAATAATAATAATAATAATAATAATAATAATAATAATAATTCCTATTTTGGATATCTATGGACAGCAAACATAATATCAAAGCAACATTCATTTTACAATGAATAATGCATATGCCAATAGAACGGAATTATTCATCTTGTCATTGTATTTAAAAATACTATAAAAAATTTTCCCTCACAAATAAAATACTAATTGTTTTTTCTGTATCTTTACAGGTAAGCTAATTGAAGATTTAGGAAGACGCAGATTTTTCGTTATTCTGTAAGTACAGTACAAAGACTAGTACATAAAAATATCAAGAATACATTCAATTATGAACAATTTTTATATAGAAAATATTGGAATACATTTTTTTCTTTACATAACTGAAAACGTTTTGATAGATTGAGGCAAAAAGATTTAGTATTTCATTAATAATAATAATAATAATAATAATAATAACAATAATAATAATAATAATAATAATAATAATAATAATAATGGTATATTCAAGTCCTTTCAATACATATATGAGATGTGAGAAAAAAACAACTTATATTTGACAAATAAATGCTTAAAGGAACACCCTTCTCTCCATTTACAGTTGACAAGTTCACAACTGAAAGCTTTGAAACTTTTTTAATGTCTTCGATAGCAAAAGTATAAATCCGTAATGCTAATCATAGGAAAATGAAGAGAATTTTTCAAAAAAAAAGTTCCGTTACAGATGATACATGAAAACATGTTAATTCATTCCGATGTACCGAGTGTGTGTTATGCGAGCCAAAACTAAGAATGTGTATTCAGAATCATTTCCGTTTATTATTTCCCGCATGTTTACTTTTCCGGTCCGCTCCGACCCTTGGTCTATCAGAAGGAAAGATAAAAATAAAGAAAACGATGGAAATCCTCATTTTCTCTCATGTGTTGCCCGCTGCGTGATAGTTGTTTGTTTTTCTGTTGCGGTGGCCACTCTCAAACTTGTTTGAATGTTACTGATCAATCAGGACGCTCAACGAATTCATGCTAGACCTGTCGAAGATTATAAGAGGCCAGGACGGATGTCATCAACGACAGAGGGACAAAAAGTGGGTGATTAAAATAAAGAAGTGGAGGTAATTAAGAACGATGGTAGCAAGATGTATTTGGCAACGACGACCCATATTCTTGTTGTCAGTAGAATGGCAGCTGCCGCGAGTCTACCACCAACCGAAAACTCGCGAGAGAATTTGAGGCAACTCTAACATGAGTTTATGATATAGCTTTCTACTATAGTTTATCAAACGGGTGTCCAAGATGATCACTTTCTAAATATCATCATAATCGTTATTATTATTCTAAAGATAGCACTTTCTACCTTATCGTTGTCATAATTCAATAATGATTGCGTACATGATTAATTATTATTTGCGAAGATGATGTTCACTCAATTATATAACTAAAAAAATATTATTCTTATTCTCCTGGAGCAAGCTTAAATGACCAATCAACTCAAATAAATTACATAATAAATCAGAAAAAAATAATATATCTGTATCGATAAGACGCACTGTAATATCGTAAATCAATTAATTTTGAACTAAAGTATTGAAAGAGGCAACCATTAATTTGTAAGACTATTCTTGAATTAGTTGTGGTTATAATCCTGCACGATTTCAGAATCAATATTAAGCCTATATCTCTTCCAATCAATTTATTTCACCTCCCCTTCTAATTAATAGAATTGTAGTTTACCTTTTAATTAAACATCAAGCTTTTATCTAAGAAGTCTTTGTAAACTGATTTATTTCCTATGCGCACTTCGGAGTTTACCACAAACCAAAGGCTAATCTCCGTAGCTTTTCCGAATTTAAGTAAACCCTTTTTCTGTCTCTTTTTCTTCATCTATAAAGACATATTTTCTCTCATCTCCAACCTTTGACTCAATACAGATTGCAAGCGTCTTTTCAGCGTCATTTTAAAAAAAGTCACAATTCGTGAAGTCATGAAAGGAAAATATTGTTAATTAAAGCATACCTCTAATGTTTCTAACAAGCAAATTGAATACTTTCACGATAGAAAGGTTACTTTTTTCCTATGTCACGGAAAAAAATAAATCCGAACGCCCAGTCTCTTAAAAGGCACCATTGGTGTTGAAATATTATTATGTGCTTCACTTTCACCACGCAGGTGATAGATGAACGCAATGTCTTTGTAGCATCGCGCTCTTAATATGACCAAACCAGTTTAATCGACCGGACAAGATTGGACGGATTAACGCGCTTTGTGTGTGCTAGCTCATTGTTCGATGAAAACTTTCGATAAGGCTGCTGCCTTTGTCTCCCCCGTTAGCAGGAGCTACTACCATACCTTCTCTAACTTTTGTTTTTTTCTTTTTTAAAATTCTTAATTGCGCTAGAGTCATTGCAGTCTCGTATGCTGTTAGGAAACTCGATCATTCATCTGTGGGTCTCAACAATGGATGATGTGAAAGTGTAAAGAACGATAAATAAGGCTGATCATGCGTAACATGTAACAAACGTGCGCGCGCGGGTTAGCGCAGAGAGAGAGAGAGAGAGAGAGAGAGAGAGAGAGAGAGAGAGAGAGAGATACTCGTTGACTTAGAATAATATTGTAGATGAAAATTAAGAAACGATTTGTGCCTATTGCAGAGAGAGAGAGAGAGAGAGAGAGAGAGAGAGAGAGAGAGAGAGAGAGAGAGAGAGAGAGAGAGATACTCGTGGAGGTAGAATTATAAATTAAAATTATGAAACGATTTGTGCCTATTGCGCAAAAGGGGAAAATGCTTTACACCGACGCACACATATATCTTAACCAATTATAAATTAATTCCTTCATTTGCATAAAAAATAAATTTTTAGGTGGGCTAGAATTAAAGTAAAACTGAGAAAAGACCCAGCAAAATTTCTTATAAGTAGAAAGAGCAAAGATTCTACGAATTATCTACAAACGATTTTCAATATATAAAGTATTAAGTTTATAGGTGTGATATGTGGAATCCCTACTTACTAAGCAAGGAGTCCTGCGCAAGCTTTGTTGACCTACTAGTTGAGAGCGTTCATACTGGCGCTGATTTGGCAGCGCAGGACGCAGAGGGGTTGGAACAGTTTAAATGTGTTCATTTAAATTAATATATTACCTTTTTAACCTTGAGCCCGGTCCGGCATGCACCTGGCGAATTACCGCCTGCATGGACAAAGTCTTGTGGTGTATGAATCGTGTGCCTGGTAGTTAGACGGCTGTGTTGGTTGCAACTAAAATGCAATATGATCATGGGGTTAGCAACTTCATCACAAAAAGGCTTGCAGACAACTAGTCAAAGGAGAACATTACGGTGAACAATACAAAAAATGTACACTTACACATACATGCATACATATATATATACACACACACACACACACACACACACACATATATATATATATATATATATATATATATATATATATATATATATATATATATATATACGCTGAAGTGAATAGGAATGCCACGAGAAGGGATTTAAATGAAAGCTATCTTTTATGCACATAAAGAGGGACATGCAAATATGGACAAGAAAGATGTGGCACTGTCACAAAAAAATATATCTGCAGAGAGAGAGAGAGAGAGAGAGAGAGAGAGAGAGAGAGAGAGAGAGAGAGAGAGAGAGAAAGTTGGTTGGACAAATCATGAAGTGAATAATGCAATACCTTATATATACGGAGAGAGAGAGAGGAAAAAAACTTTGGAAGTAAATAATACCATACTGCATGAGAGAGAGAAAGTTGGTTAGATAAATCATGAAGTGAATAAAGCAATACCCTATATATGAGAAGAGAGAGAGAGAGAGAGAGAGAGAGAGAGAGAGAGAGAGAGAGAGAGAGAGAGAGAGTAACTTTGGAAGTAAATAATACCATACTGAGAGAGAGAGAGAGAGAGAGAGAGAGAGAGAGAGAGAGAGAGAGAGAGAGAGAGAGAGAGAGAGAGAGAGAGAATATCTTTAGAAGAAAATAATGCCATGCTGCTTGAGAGAGAGAGAGAGAGAGAGAGAGAGAGAGAGAGAGAGAGAGAGAGAGAGAGAGATAACTTTAGAAGTAAATAATGCCATACTGCATGAGAGAGAGAGAAAGTTGGTTGGATAAATCATGAAGTGAATAATGCAATACCTTATATATATGTGGAGAGAGAGAGAGAGAGAGAGAGAGAGAGAGAGAGAGAGAGAGAGAGAGTCACTATTGCGTTGGTCTCCATCTGCTCTCTAAAGACCACCGGGGGTCTTGGGTGTACGAGCTACCGAGTGCACAGTATATTCCCCGTCGCAGAGCCGCACACTCGCCTCCGACAAACCCTCCGCTTCTTCGCCACCTACAGGAAGGTGCTTCCTTCGGACGACTCCGCTTTCGGGAGGTCTTAGGGAGAAGACTTTGAATCGACTGATCGCAAATACTCGAGGATTAATAACGGC